>NW_027207354.1:300000-562922 GCF_963455315.2 Globicephala melas
CCGCCCGATACCCGAGACCTCCGTTGCCCCTGCCTGGGCGGGCGAGGGGGCCCTGCCGGGGCGGGCCGGCCGCCAGGCTGGCGTTAAGGCGCCAGCGCCAGCGAAACTGGGCCTCAAGAGGCCGCCCGCGGCCCCCCGCCCCCGTCTACGGCCATACCACCCTGAACGCGCCCGATCTCGTCTGATCTCGGAAGCTAAGCAGGGTCGGGCCTGGTTAGTACTTGGATGGGAGACCGCCTGGGAATACCGGGTGCTGTAGGCTTTTTGCCTCCCGCTCCGCCCGCCTTCTCCTTTACTCGCCCGCGGCGGGGGGGCCGCCGGCTCCGCCCCCGCCGAGCCCCGCTGCAGGCAGTAGTCAAGGTGGGTTTACCTGCCCGAGCAGGAAGCTTGGGCGATGGCAGAAGTGGGAAGAAACTCTTGAGCACAGGTTCTTGGGATCCACGGAGCAGCGCATGCACATGCGATGGGTGCCTACACAGCTGGCTTGCTTGTCTGTGGGGAAAGGCGAGATGGGTCAGGGCCTGGGTTCCTGAGGGGCTGAGAATCAAGGCAGGGATAGAAGAAAGGGGACAGGCCCACATCCCCTGAACCCACGCCGGCGCCCACTCACCTTTGTGGAAAATACGATTGAAAAGTGCCCGCAAGAATCTCTTCAGATGCCTCCAGAGTTGAGGCAAGAAGGGGAGGGGGGAGGCCGGGAGCAGGGTGAGCCCTGAAATCCAACCCTTGTCCCGGTCACACCCCAGCAGCCCTCCCACCTCAGCCCCTTCAAGACCCCAGGGCTCCCCCAACCGCGCTGCACAGATCCTGCCCTGACCATAGTCACCATGTTGATCCCCACGTTGAGCAAGATGAAGCTGACCGGGATCAGAAGAATTGAGTATCCTTGCTCCTGGCATTTCCTGGGGATGGGGCCAGTGAACGGCTCGGCTCGGTAGTAGTTTCGCTCACCCATGGCCGTTGGTCCCAGGACTGCCTGGGCCCTCTGCCCTCCAGTTTTAACTGGGAGCCAGACTGGGTCATAATGGGGCAGGTGGTGAGGTCACAGTGAGGGAGGGGGATGAAAAGGAGGGCCCAGAGTGGCATTCCCTGGTAACCAGGGTCAGGTAAGCTGAGCCTGGACAGTCAAACAGGGCCCGGTGGCCGGCATACATCCCCTCGAGCGGTCATTCATTCGCTCACCGCCCGCTGACTCACTTGTTCAAATGACACATTGCGTCTCTTGGCCCCTCTTGAGACTAGGAAGACCTTGGCCTCAGAGGCCTGCTGAAGGCCTGGCTGGAGTCCAGAGCCTCAGCCTTCTTCATGCCCTTCACTGGGCCTGGAGCTGGACCTGCCCAGATGTGGAACCTCCCAGTTTGGAAGCAACTTCTTGTATGAGGCTCTCTGTGGACAGGGACAGCTGAGACACAGAGGAGGTGCCCAGAGACCAGGGGTTTGGAGTCTGCAGCTGCAGATGTACTTAGTGCATGGTATAGGACCAGGAGGGGCCTGCTGGCAGAACTGTGGCCACTAAACCAAAGGGACCCTCAGGCCAAGAAGGGGACACTGGCTTCTTATTGCAGGAAGCCAAGCGCAGGGACCCAGGCTGGCAGAAGGAGTGGCGCTTCCAAGCCACAGACCACCAATGTTTCCTGGACTCTGGCGCTCTTTATTCCTCTCTCCATGCCCTGCCGCCCCCTGCCCCTGCCCCCACTTGCTGCTGGTAAGTTCATTTTCCCAGTCTGGCTCCCGTGCAGAGAGGGCCTGGAGGCCGAGGTGGAAGGTAGCAGCGAGTTGGCCCGCGCTTGGCCCTCCTGCGGTTGCCGCTTCAGCACCAGACTGTCATACACCTGGTAGTTGGCATTGCCTCCCGGGTTCCGGCTGAGTGGCATGAAGGTGGGCGGGGGTGGAGGGTGCTCGGTAGCCTGGACGTCGGGCAGGAGGTGAGAGGGGCGGAGGAGCAGCGCTGAGCTGGGAGCCGGGGCCCGCTGGTCCGAGGCCTCGGCCAGTACCGTGAGGGAGGCGGAGGTGGCCACAGGGCGCCGCAAGGGCAGGATCTCAGCCCATTCGGCCGCCGGGTGCCGCACCTCGTGGGGATCGCGGGAGTAATCCAAGTGTCCCGTGGAGGGATGCAGGCTGCGGTTGGACTCGCTGTGAGCACAGCTGGGGAGGCTACGTCTGTGGGCCGGTGGGGTGTCGCGCTACCAGGCGTCGGGCCGGTAGACCCGAGGCACCAGAGCGGATGGAGGCTCAGAGCCCTCCAGACCCAGACTCCGCCATGGGCCCAGTTGCCGTCCTTTCGGCCCGCGAGCCCCTCGACCTGCACCTGGCCGCCCCCACCGGCGCCCAGCCCCGGCGCCGCCACCTGTGTGCCGGTGTGTCCCTCCACAGCTCCCTCTGACAAAAGCCCCCCCCCACCCCGCCCCTCTGGCGTGTCACCGCGGCCGGGTGCGGGAGCGGGATCGAGGGCAGGGGCCGCTTCCCCGGGCCTGCCGGCCACCAGGGGCGGGGTCCTGAGCTCGGCGGGGGGTGTGGGGGCAAGGGTGGCCTTGCCGGGGCTGAGGGGCCGTGGCGACTCAATGGTGGCTCCCGGTGGCTTCGGGCCAGCTGCTGTCGGGCAGGAGGGCCGGCCCGGGCTGCGGCCGGGCTGCGCCTAGGGCCGCGTGGGCGGGCAGGGCCGATGCCCAAGGGACCGCGGGCCCCGGGCCCTGAAGCCTCCGGGGCCACGTCCCTGTGAGCGACGTGCGGGATCTTGGGCGGGGCGCCAAGCGCCGAAGGGTTTGCTGGGTCACGGCCGCCCTGGGCTGGGAGGTGGTCGCCAAACCCTCCGCCGCCGCCCGATACCCGAGACCTCCGTTGCCCCGGCCTGGGCGGGCGAGGGGGCCCTGCCGGGGCGGGCCGGCCGCCAGGCTGGCGTTAAGGCGCCAGCGCCAGCGAAACTGGGCCTCAAGAGGCCGCCCGCGGCCCCCCGCCCCCGTCTACGGCCATACCACCCTGAACGCGCCCGATCTCGTCTGATCTCGGAAGCTAAGCAGGGTCGGGCCTGGTTAGTACTTGGATGGGAGACCGCCTGGGAATACCGGGTGCTGTAGGCTTTTTGCCTCCCGCTCCGCCCGCCTTCTCCTTTACTCGCCCGCGGCGGGGGCCGCCGGCTCCGCCCCCGCCGGGCCCCGCTGCAGGCCCCACCTCCTCAGGCCCCTCCCACCACCGCGTGCGCCGGCGGGGTCGCTCCCCGCCGGCCCGGCCGGCCAGGCGGCCAGAAGGCGGCCCTGGAAGGCAGCCGCACCCCAGACGCTGCCGGGGTGGCCGGCCCGGACCCAGACTCCGCCTCGGGCCCAGTTGCCGTCCTTTCGGCCCGCGAGCCCCTCGACCTGCACCTGGCCGCCCCCACCGGCGCCCAGCCCCGGCGCCGCCACCTGTGTGCCGGTGTGTCCCTCCACAGCTCCCTCCGACAAAATCCTCGCCCCACCACCACCCCGCCCCTCTGGCGTGTCACCGCGGCCGGGTGCGGGAGCGGGATCGAGGGCAGGGGCCGCTTCCCCGGGCCTGCCGGCCACCAGGGGCGGGGTCCTGAGCTCGGCGGGGGGTGTGGGGGCAAGGGTGGCCTTGCCGGGGCTGAGGGGCCGTGGCGACTCAATGGTGGCTCCCAGTGGCTTCGGGCCAGCTGCTGTCGGGCAGGAGGGCCGGCCCGGGCTGCGGCCGGGCTGCGCCTAGGGCCGCGTGGGCGGGCAGGGCCGATGCCCAAGGGACCGCGGGCCCCGGGCCCTGAAGCCTCCGGGGCCACGTCCCTGTGAGCGACGTGCGGGATCTTGGGCGGGGCGCCAAGCGCCGAAGGGTTTGCTGGGTCACGGCCGCCCTGGGCTGGGAGGTGGTCGCCAAACCCTCCGCCGCCGCCCGATACCCGAGACCTCCGTTGCCCCTGCCTGGGCGGGCGAGGGGGCCCTGCCGGGGCGGGCCGGCCGCCAGGCTGGCGTTAAGGCGCCAGCGCCAGCGAAACTGGGCCTCAAGAGGCCGCCCGCGGCCCCCCGCCCCCGTCTACGGCCATACCACCCTGAACGCGCCCGATCTCGTCTGATCTCGGAAGCTAAGCAGGGTCGGGCCTGGTTAGTACTTGGATGGGAGACCGCCTGGGAATACCGGGTGCTGTAGGCTTTTTGCCTCCCGCTCCGCCCGCCTTCTCCTTTACTCGCCCGCGGCGGGGGGGCCGCCGGCTCCGCCCCCGCCGAGCCCCGCTGCAGGCAGTAGTCAAGGTGGGTTTACCTGCCCGAGCAGGAAGCTTGGGCGATGGCAGAAGTGGGAAGAAACTCTTGAGCACAGGTTCTTGGGATCCACGGAGCAGCGCATGCACATGCGATGGGTGCCTACACAGCTGGCTTGCTTGTCTGTGGGGAAAGGCGAGATGGGTCAGGGCCTGGGTTCCTGAGGGGCTGAGAATCAAGGCAGGGATAGAAGAAAGGGGACAGGCCCACATCCCCTGAACCCACGCCGGCGCCCACTCACCTTTGTGGAAAATACGATTGAAAAGTGCCCGCAAGAATCTCTTCAGATGCCTCCAGAGTTGAGGGAAGAAGGGGAGGGGGGAGGCCGGGAGCAGGGTGAGCCCTGAAATCCAACCCTTGTCCCGGTCACACCCCAGCAGCCCTCCCACCTCAGCCCCTTCAAGACCCCAGGGCTCCCCCAACCGCGCTGCACAGATCCTGCCCTGACCATAGTCACCATGTTGATCCCCACGTTGAGCAAGATGAAGCTGACCGGGATCAGAAGAATTGAGTATCCTTGCTCCTGGCATTTCCTGGGGATGGGGCCAGTGAACGGCTCGGCTCGGTAGTAGTTTCGCTCACCCATGGCCGTTGGTCCCAGGACTGCCTGGGCCCTCTGCCCTCCAGTTTTAACTGGGAGCCAGACTGGGTCATAATGGGGCAGGTGGTGAGGTCACAGTGAGGGAGGGGGATGAAAAGGAGGGCCCAGAGTGGCATTCCCTGGTAACCAGGGTCAGGTAAGCTGAGCCTGGACAGTCAAACAGGGCCCGGTGGCCGGCATACATCCCCTCGAGCGGTCATTCATTCGCTCACCGCCCGCTGACTCACTTGTTCAAATGACACATTGCGTCTCTTGGCCCCTCTTGAGACTAGGAAGACCTTGGCCTCAGAGGCCTGCTGAAGGCCTGGCTGGAGTCCAGAGCCTCAGCCTTCTTCATGCCCTTCACTGGGCCTGGAGCTGGACCTGCCCAGATGTGGAACCTCCCAGTTTGGAAGCAACTTCTTGTATGAGGCTCTCTGTGGACAGGGACAGCTGAGACACAGAGGAGGTGCCCAGAGACCAGGGGTTTGGAGTCTGCAGCTGCAGATGTACTTAGTGCATGGTATAGGACCAGGAGGGGCCTGCTGGCAGAACTGTGGCCACTAAACCAAAGGGACCCTCAGGCCAAGAAGGGGACACTGGCTTCTTATTGCAGGAAGCCAAGCGCAGGGACCCAGGCTGGCAGAAGGAGTGGCGCTTCCAAGCCACAGACCACCAATGTTTCCTGGACTCTGGCGCTCTTTATTCCTCTCTCCATGCCCTGCCGCCCCCTGCCCCTGCCCCCACTTGCTGCTGGTAAGTTCACTTTCCCAGTCTGGCTCCCGTGCAGAGAGGGCCTGGAGGCCGAGGTGGAAGGTAGCAGCGAGTTGGCCCGCGCTTGGCCCTCCTGCGGTTGCCGCTTCAGCACCAGACTGTCATACACCTGGTAGTTGGCATTGCCTCCCGGGTTCCGGCTGAGTGGCATGAAGGTGGGCGGGGGTGGAGGGTGCTCGGTAGCCTGGACGTCGGGCAGGAGGTGAGAGGGGCGGAGGAGCAGCGCTGAGCTGGGAGCCGGGGCCCGCTGGTCCGAGGCCTCGGCCAGTACCGTGAGGGAGGCGGAGGTGGCCACAGGGCGCCGCAAGGGCAGGATCTCAGCCCATTCGGCCGCCGGGTGCCGCACCTCGTGGGGATCGCGGGAGTAATCCAAGTGTCCCGTGGAGGGATGCAGGCTGCGGTTGGACTCGCTGTGAGCACAGCTGGGGAGGCTACGTCTGTGGGCCGGTGGGGTGTCGCGCTACCAGGCGTCGGGCCGGTAGACCCGAGGCACCAGAGCGGATGGAGGCTCAGAGCCCTCCAGACCCAGACTCCGCCATGGGCCCAGTTGCCGTCCTTTCGGCCCGCGAGCCCCTCGACCTGCACCTGGCCGCCCCCACCGGCGCCCAGCCCCGGCGCCGCCACCTGTGTGCCGGTGTGTCCCTCCACAGCTCCCTCCGACAAAAGCCCCACCCCCACCCCGCCCCTCTGGCGTGTCAGCGCGGCCGGGTGCGGGAGCGGGATCGAGGGCAGGGGCCGCTTCCCCGGGCCTGCCGGCCACCAGGGGCGGGGTCCTGAGCTCGGCGGGGGGTGTGGGGGCAAGGGTGGCCTTGCCGGGGCTGAGGGGCCGTGGCGACTCAATGGTGGCTCCCGGTGGCTTCGGGCCAGCTGCTGTCGGGCAGGAGGGCCGGCCCGGGCTGCGGCCGGGCTGCGCCTAGGGCCGCGTGGGCGGGCAGGGCCGATGCCCAAGGGACCGCGGGCCCCGGGCCCTGAAGCCTCCGGGGCCACGTCCCTGTGAGCGACGTGCGGGATCTTGGGCGGGGCGCCAAGCGCCGAAGGGTTTGCTGGGTCACGGCCGCCCTGGGCTGGGAGGTGGTCGCCAAACCCTCCGCCGCCGCCCGATACCCGAGACCTCCGTTGCCCCTGCCTGGGCGGGCGAGGGGGCCCTGCCGGGGCGGGCCGGCCGCCAGGCTGGCGTTAAGGCGCCAGCGCCAGCGAAACTGGGCCTCAAGAGGCCGCCCGCGGCCCCCCGCCCCCGTCTACGGCCATACCACCCTGAACGCGCCCGATCTCGTCTGATCTCGGAAGCTAAGCAGGGTCGGGCCTGGTTAGTACTTGGATGGGAGACCGCCTGGGAATACCGGGTGCTGTAGGCTTTTTGCCTCCCGCTCCGCCCGCCTTCTCCTTTACTCGCCCGCGGCGGGGGCCGCCGGCTCCGCCCCCGCCGGGCCCCGCTGCAGGCCCCACCTCCTCAGGCCCCTCCCACCACGGCGCGCGCCGGCGGGGTCGCTCCCCGCCGGCCCGGCCGGCCAGGCGGCCAGAAGGCGGCCCTGGAAGGCAGGCGCACCCCAGACGCTCCCGGGGTGGCTGGCCCGGACCCAGACTCCGCCGCGGGCCCAGTTGCCGTCCTTTCGGCCCGCGAGCCCCTCGACCTGCACCTGGCCGCCCCCACCGGCGCCCAGCCCCGGCGCCGCCACCTGTGTGCCGGTGTGTCCCTCCACAGCTCCCTCCGACAAAAGCCTCCCCCCACCCCGCCCCTCTGGCGTGTCAGCGCGGCCGGGTGCGGGAGCGGGATCGAGGGCAGGGGCCGCTTCCCCGGGCCTGCCGGCCACCAGGGGCGGGGTCCTGAGCTCGGCGGGGGGTGTGGGGGCAAGGGTGGCCTTGCCGGGGCTGAGGGGCCGTGGCGACTCAATGGTGGCTCCCGGTGGCTTCGGGCCAGCTGCTGTCGGGCAGGAGGGCCGGCCCGGGCTGCGGCCGGGCTGCGCCTAGGGCCGCGTGGGCGGGCAGGGCCGATGCCCAAGGGACCGCGGGCCCCGGGCCCTGAAGCCTCCGGGGCCACGTCCCTGTGAGCGACGTGCGGGATCTTGGGCGGGGCGCCAAGCGCCGAAGGGTTTGCTGGGTCACGGCCGCCCTGGGCTGGGAGGTGGTCGCCAAACCCTCCGCCGCCGCCCGATACCCGAGACCTCCGTTGCCCCTGCCTGGGCGGGCGAGGGGGCCCTGCCGGGGCGGGCCGGCCGCCAGGCTGGCGTTAAGGCGCCAGCGCCAGCGAAACTGGGCCTCAAGAGGCCGCCCGCGGCCCCCCGCCCCCGTCTACGGCCATACCACCCTGAACGCGCCCGATCTCGTCTGATCTCGGAAGCTAAGCAGGGTCGGGCCTGGTTAGTACTTGGATGGGAGACCGCCTGGGAATACCGGGTGCTGTAGGCTTTTTGCCTCCCGCTCCGCCCGCCTTCTCCTTTACTCGCCCGCGGCGGGGGGGCCGCCGGCTCCGCCCCCGCCGAGCCCCGCTGCAGGCAGTAGTCAAGGTGGGTTTACCTGCCCGAGCAGGAAGCTTGGGCGATGGCAGAAGTGGGAAGAAACTCTTGAGCACAGGTTCTTGGGATCCACGGAGCAGCGCATGCACATGCGATGGGTGCCTACACAGCTGGCTTGCTTGTCTGTGGGGAAAGGCGAGATGGGTCAGGGCCTGGGTTCCTGAGGGGCTGAGAATCAAGGCAGGGATAGAAGAAAGGGGACAGGCCCACATCCCCTGAACCCACGCCGGCGCCCACTCACCTTTGTGGAAAATACGATTGAAAAGTGCCCGCAAGAATCTCTTCAGATGCCTCCAGAGTTGAGGGAAGAAGGGGAGGGGGGAGGCCGGGAGCAGGGTGAGCCCTGAAATCCAACCCTTGTCCCGGTCACACCCCAGCAGCCCTCCCACCTCAGCCCCTTCAAGACCCCAGGGCTCCCCCAACCGCGCTGCACAGATCCTGCCCTGACCATAGTCACCATGTTGATCCCCACGTTGAGCAAGATGAAGCTGACCGGGATCAGAAGAATTGAGTATCCTTGCTCCTGGCATTTCCTGGGGATGGGGCCAGTGAACGGCTCGGCTCGGTAGTAGTTTCGCTCACCCATGGCCGTTGGTCCCAGGACTGCCTGGGCCCTCTGCCCTCCAGTTTTAACTGGGAGCCAGACTGGGTCATAATGGGGCAGGTGGTGAGGTCACAGTGAGGGAGGGGGATGAAAAGGAGGGCCCAGAGTGGCATTCCCTGGTAACCAGGGTCAGGTAAGCTGAGCCTGGACAGTCAAACAGGGCCCGGTGGCCGGCATACATCCCCTCGAGCGGTCATTCATTCGCTCACCGCCCGCTGACTCACTTGTTCAAATGACACATTGCGTCTCTTGGCCCCTCTTGAGACTAGGAAGACCTTGGCCTCAGAGGCCTGCTGAAGGCCTGGCTGGAGTCCAGAGCCTCAGCCTTCTTCATGCCCTTCACTGGGCCTGGAGCTGGACCTGCCCAGATGTGGAACCTCCCAGTTTGGAAGCAACTTCTTGTATGAGGCTCTCTGTGGACAGGGACAGCTGAGACACAGAGGAGGTGCCCAGAGACCAGGGGTTTGGAGTCTGCAGCTGCAGATGTACTTAGTGCATGGTATAGGACCAGGAGGGGCCTGCTGGCAGAACTGTGGCCACTAAACCAAAGGGACCCTCAGGCCAAGAAGGGGACACTGGCTTCTTATTGCAGGAAGCCAAGCGCAGGGACCCAGGCTGGCAGAAGGAGTGGCGCTTCCAAGCCACAGACCACCAATGTTTCCTGGACTCTGGCGCTCTTTATTCCTCTCTCCATGCCCTGCCGCCCCCTGCCCCTGCCCCCACTTGCTGCTGGTAAGTTCACTTTCCCAGTCTGGCTCCCGTGCAGAGAGGGCCTGGAGGCCGAGGTGGAAGGTAGCAGCGAGTTGGCCCGCGCTTGGCCCTCCTGCGGTTGCCGCTTCAGCACCAGACTGTCATACACCTGGTAGTTGGCATTGCCTCCCGGGTTCCGGCTGAGTGGCATGAAGGTGGGCGGGGGTGGAGGGTGCTCGGTAGCCTGGACGTCGGGCAGGAAGTGAGAGGGGCGGAGGAGCAGCGCTGAGCTGGGAGCCGGGGCCCGCTGGTCCGAGGCCTCGGCCAGTACCGTGAGGGAGGCGGAGGTGGCCACAGGGCGCCGCAAGGGCAGGATCTCAGCCCATTCGGCCGCCGGGTGCCGCACCTCGTGGGGATCGCGGGAGTAATCCAAGTGTCCCGTGGAGGGATGCAGGCTGCGGTTGGACTCGCTGTGAGCACAGCTGGGGAGGCTACGTCTGTGGGCCGGTGGGGTGTCGCGCTACCAGGCGTCGGGCCGGTAGACCCGAGGCACCAGAGCGGATGGAGGCTCAGAGCCCTCCAGACCCAGACTCCGCCATGGGCCCAGTTGCCGTCCTTTCGGCCCGCGAGCCCCTCGACCTGCACCTGGCCGCCCCCACCGGCGCCCAGCCCCGGCGCCGCCACCTGTGTGCCGGTGTGTCCCTCCACAGCTCCCTCCGACAAAAGCCCCCCCCACCCCGCCCCTCTGGCGTGTCACCGCGGCCGGGTGCGGGAGCGGGATCGAGGGCAGGGGCCGCTTCCCCGGGCCTGCCGGCCACCAGGGGCGGGGTCCTGAGCTCGGCGGGGGGTGTGGGGGCAAGGGTGGCCTTGCCGGGGCTGAGGGGCCGTGGCGACTCAATGGTGGCTCCCGGTGGCTTCGGGCCAGCTGCTGTCGGGCAGGAGGGCCGGCCCGGGCTGCGGCCGGGCTGCGCCTAGGGCCGCGTGGGCGGGCAGGG
This sequence comes from Globicephala melas, assembly GCF_963455315.2. Classification (NCBI taxonomy): domain Eukaryota; kingdom Metazoa; phylum Chordata; class Mammalia; order Artiodactyla; family Delphinidae; genus Globicephala; species Globicephala melas. Next base: position 310,398 of record NW_027207354.1, read on the forward strand.
CCGATGCCCAAGGGACCGCGGGCCCCGGGCCCTGAAGCCTCCGGGGCCACGTCCCTGTGAGCGACGTGCGGGATCTTGGGCGGGGCGCCAAGCGCCGAAGGGTTTGCTGGGTCACGGCCGCCCTGGGCTGGGAGGTGGTCGCCAAACCCTCCGCCGCCGCCCGATACCCGAGACCTCCGTTGCCCCTGCCTGGGCGGGCGAGGGGGCCCTGCCGGGGCGGGCCGGCCGCCAGGCTGGCGTTAAGGCGCCAGCGCCAGCGAAACTGGGCCTCAAGAGGCCGCCCGCGGCCCCCCGCCCCCGTCTACGGCCATACCACCCTGAACGCGCCCGATCTCGTCTGATCTCGGAAGCTAAGCAGGGTCGGGCCTGGTTAGTACTTGGATGGGAGACCGCCTGGGAATACCGGGTGCTGTAGGCTTTTTGCCTCCCGCTCCGCCCGCCTTCTCCTTTACTCGCCCGCGGCGGGGGGGCCGCCGGCTCCGCCCCCGCCGAGCCCCGCTGCAGGCAGTAGTCAAGGTGGGTTTACCTGCCCGAGCAGGAAGCTTGGGCGATGGCAGAAGTGGGAAGAAACTCTTGAGCACAGGTTCTTGGGATCCACGGAGCAGCGCATGCACATGCGATGGGTGCCTACACAGCTGGCTTGCTTGTCTGTGGGGAAAGGCGAGATGGGTCAGGGCCTGGGTTCCTGAGGGGCTGAGAATCAAGGCAGGGATAGAAGAAAGGGGACAGGCCCACATCCCCTGAACCCACGCCGGCGCCCACTCACCTTTGTGGAAAATACGATTGAAAAGTGCCCGCAAGAATCTCTTCAGATGCCTCCAGAGTTGAGGGAAGAAGGGGAGGGGGGAGGCCGGGAGCAGGGTGAGCCCTGAAATCCAACCCTTGTCCCGGTCACACCCCAGCAGCCCTCCCACCTCAGCCCCTTCAAGACCCCAGGGCTCCCCCAACCGCGCTGCACAGATCCTGCCCTGACCATAGTCACCATGTTGATCCCCACGTTGAGCAAGATGAAGCTGACCGGGATCAGAAGAATTGAGTATCCTTGCTCCTGGCATTTCCTGGGGATGGGGCCAGTGAACGGCTCGGCTCGGTAGTAGTTTCGCTCACCCATGGCCGTTGGTCCCAGGACTGCCTGGGCCCTCTGCCCTCCAGTTTTAACTGGGAGCCAGACTGGGTCATAATGGGGCAGGTGGTGAGGTCACAGTGAGGGAGGGGGATGAAAAGGAGGGCCCAGAGTGGCATTCCCTGGTAACCAGGGTCAGGTAAGCTGAGCCTGGACAGTCAAACAGGGCCCGGTGGCCGGCATACATCCCCTCGAGCGGTCATTCATTCGCTCACCGCCCGCTGACTCACTTGTTCAAATGACACATTGCGTCTCTTGGCCCCTCTTGAGACTAGGAAGACCTTGGCCTCAGAGGCCTGCTGAAGGCCTGGCTGGAGTCCAGAGCCTCAGCCTTCTTCATGCCCTTCACTGGGCCTGGAGCTGGACCTGCCCAGATGTGGAACCTCCCAGTTTGGAAGCAACTTCTTGTATGAGGCTCTCTGTGGACAGGGACAGCTGAGACACAGAGGAGGTGCCCAGAGACCAGGGGTTTGGAGTCTGCAGCTGCAGATGTACTTAGTGCATGGTATAGGACCAGGAGGGGCCTGCTGGCAGAACTGTGGCCACTAAACCAAAGGGACCCTCAGGCCAAGAAGGGGACACTGGCTTCTTATTGCAGGAAGCCAAGCGCAGGGACCCAGGCTGGCAGAAGGAGTGGCGCTTCCAAGCCACAGACCACCAATGTTTCCTGGACTCTGGCGCTCTTTATTCCTCTCTCCATGCCCTGCCGCCCCCTGCCCCTGCCCCCACTTGCTGCTGGTAAGTTCACTTTCCCAGTCTGGCTCCCGTGCAGAGAGGGCCTGGAGGCCGAGGTGGAAGGTAGCAGCGAGTTGGCCCGCGCTTGGCCCTCCTGCGGTTGCCGCTTCAGCACCAGACTGTCATACACCTGGTAGTTGGCATTGCCTCCCGGGTTCCGGCTGAGTGGCATGAAGGTGGGCGGGGGTGGAGGGTGCTCGGTAGCCTGGACGTCGGGCAGGAGGTGAGAGGGGCGGAGGAGCAGCGCTGAGCTGGGAGCCGGGGCCCGCTGGTCCGAGGCCTCGGCCAGTACCGTGAGGGAGGCGGAGGTGGCCACAGGGCGCCGCAAGGGCAGGATCTCAGCCCATTCGGCCGCCGGGTGCCGCACCTCGTGGGGATCGCGGGAGTAATCCAAGTGTCCCGTGGAGGGATGCAGGCTGCGGTTGGACTCGCTGTGAGCACAGCTGGGGAGGCTACGTCTGTGGGCCGGTGGGGTGTCGCGCTACCAGGCGTCGGGCCGGTAGACCCGAGGCACCAGAGCGGATGGAGGCTCAGAGCCCTCCAGACCCAGACTCCGCCATGGGCCCAGTTGCCGTCCTTTCGGCCCGCGAGCCCCTCGACCTGCACCTGGCCGCCCCCACCGGCGCCCAGCCCCGGCGCCGCCACCTGTGTGCCGGTGTGTCCCTCCACAGCTCCCTCCGACAAAAGCCCCACCCCCACCCCGCCCCTCTGGCGTGTCAGCGCGGCCGGGTGCGGGAGCGGGATCGAGGGCAGGGGCCGCTTCCCCGGGCCTGCCGGCCACCAGGGGCGGGGTCCTGAGCTCGGCGGGGGGTGTGGGGGCAAGGGTGGCCTTGCCGGGGCTGAGGGGCCGTGGCGACTCAATGGTGGCTCCCGGTGGCTTCGGGCCAGCTGCTGTCGGGCAGGAGGGCCGGCCCGGGCTGCGGCCGGGCTGCGCCTAGGGCCGCGTGGGCGGGCAGGGCCGATGCCCAAGGGACCGCGGGCCCCGGGCCCTGAAGCCTCCGGGGCCACGTCCCTGTGAGCGACGTGCGGGATCTTGGGCGGGGCGCCAAGCGCCGAAGGGTTTGCTGGGTCACGGCCGCCCTGGGCTGGGAGGTGGTCGCCAAACCCTCCGCCGCCGCCCGATACCCGAGACCTCCGTTGCCCCTGCCTGGGCGGGCGAGGGGGCCCTGCCGGGGCGGGCCGGCCGCCAGGCTGGCGTTAAGGCGCCAGCGCCAGCGAAACTGGGCCTCAAGAGGCCGCCCGCGGCCCCCCGCCCCCGTCTACGGCCATACCACCCTGAACGCGCCCGATCTCGTCTGATCTCGGAAGCTAAGCAGGGTCGGGCCTGGTTAGTACTTGGATGGGAGACCGCCTGGGAATACCGGGTGCTGTAGGCTTTTTGCCTCCCGCTCCGCCCGCCTTCTCCTTTACTCGCCCGCGGCGGGGGCCGCCGGCTCCGCCCCCGCCGGGCCCCGCTGCAGGCCCCACCTCCTCAGGCCCCTCCCACCACGGCGCGCGCCGGCGGGGTCGCTCCCCGCCGGCCCGGCCGGCCAGGCGGCCAGAAGGCGGCCCTGGAAGGCAGGCGCACCCCAGACGCTCCCGGGCTGGCTGGCCCGGACCCAGACTCCGCCGCGGGCCCAGTTGCCGTCCTTTCGGCCCGCGAGCCCCTCGACCTGCACCTGGCCGCCCCCACCGGCGCCCAGCCCCGGCGCCGCCACCTGTGTGCCGGTGTGTCCCTCCACAGCTCCCTCCGACAAAAGCCCCCCCCCACCCCGCCCCTCTGGCGTGTCACCGCGGCCGGGTGCGGGAGCGGGATCGAGGGCAGGGGCCGCTTCCCCGGGCCTGCCGGCCACCAGGGGCGGGGTCCTGAGCTCGGCGGGGGGTGTGGGGGCAAGGGTGGCCTTGCCGGGGCTGAGGGGCCGTGGCGACTCAATGGTGGCTCCCGGTGGCTTCGGGCCAGCTGCTGTCGGGCAGGAGGGCCGGCCCGGGCTGCGGCCGGGCTGCGCCTAGGGCCGCGTGGGCGGGCAGGGCCGATGCCCAAGGGACCGCGGGCCCCGGGCCCTGAAGCCTCCGGGGCCACGTCCCTGTGAGCGACGTGCGGGATCTTGGGCGGGGCGCCAAGCGCCGAAGGGTTTGCTGGGTCACGGCCGCCCTGGGCTGGGAGGTGGTCGCCAAACCCTCCGCCGCCGCCCGATACCCGAGACCTCCGTTGCCCCTGCCTGGGCGGGCGAGGGGGCCCTGCCGGGGCGGGCCGGCCGCCAGGCTGGCGTTAAGGCGCCAGCGCCAGCGAAACTGGGCCTCAAGAGGCCGCCCGCGGCCCCCCGCCCCCGTCTACGGCCATACCACCCTGAACGCGCCCGATCTCGTCTGATCTCGGAAGCTAAGCAGGGTCGGGCCTGGTTAGTACTTGGATGGGAGACCGCCTGGGAATACCGGGTGCTGTAGGCTTTTTGCCTCCCGCTCCGCCCGCCTTCTCCTTTACTCGCCCGCGGCGGGGGGGCCGCCGGCTCCGCCCCCGCCGAGCCCCGCTGCAGGCAGTAGTCAAGGTGGGTTTACCTGCCCGAGCAGGAAGCTTGGGCGATGGCAGAAGTGGGAAGAAACTCTTGAGCACAGGTTCTTGGGATCCACGGAGCAGCGCATGCACATGCGATGGGTGCCTACACAGCTGGCTTGCTTGTCTGTGGGGAAAGGCGAGATGGGTCAGGGCCTGGGTTCCTGAGGGGCTGAGAATCAAGGCAGGGATAGAAGAAAGGGGACAGGCCCACATCCCCTGAACCCACGCCGGCGCCCACTCACCTTTGTGGAAAATACGATTGAAAAGTGCCCGCAAGAATCTCTTCAGATGCCTCCAGAGTTGAGGGAAGAAGGGGAGGGGGGAGGCCGGGAGCAGGGTGAGCCCTGAAATCCAACCCTTGTCCCGGTCACACCCCAGCAGCCCTCCCACCTCAGCCCCTTCAAGACCCCAGGGCTCCCCCAACCGCGCTGCACAGATCCTGCCCTGACCATAGTCACCATGTTGATCCCCACGTTGAGCAAGATGAAGCTGACCGGGATCAGAAGAATTGAGTATCCTTGCTCCTGGCATTTCCTGGGGATGGGGCCAGTGAACGGCTCGGCTCGGTAGTAGTTTCGCTCACCCATGGCCGTTGGTCCCAGGACTGCCTGGGCCCTCTGCCCTCCAGTTTTAACTGGGAGCCAGACTGGGTCATAATGGGGCAGGTGGTGAGGTCACAGTGAGGGAGGGGGATGAAAAGGAGGGCCCAGAGTGGCATTCCCTGGTAACCAGGGTCAGGTAAGCTGAGCCTGGACAGTCAAACAGGGCCCGGTGGCCGGCATACATCCCCTCGAGCGGTCATTCATTCGCTCACCGCCCGCTGACTCACTTGTTCAAATGACACATTGCGTCTCTTGGCCCCTCTTGAGACTAGGAAGACCTTGGCCTCAGAGGCCTGCTGAAGGCCTGGCTGGAGTCCAGAGCCTCAGCCTTCTTCATGCCCTTCACTGGGCCTGGAGCTGGACCTGCCCAGATGTGGAACCTCCCAGTTTGGAAGCAACTTCTTGTATGAGGCTCTCTGTGGACAGGGACAGCTGAGACACAGAGGAGGTGCCCAGAGACCAGGGGTTTGGAGTCTGCAGCTGCAGATGTACTTAGTGCATGGTATAGGACCAGGAGGGGCCTGCTGGCAGAACTGTGGCCACTAAACCAAAGGGACCCTCAGGCCAAGAAGGGGACACTGGCTTCTTATTGCAGGAAGCCAAGCGCAGGGACCCAGGCTGGCAGAAGGAGTGGCGCTTCCAAGCCACAGACCACCAATGTTTCCTGGACTCTGGCGCTCTTTATTCCTCTCTCCATGCCCTGCCGCCCCCTGCCCCTGCCCCCACTTGCTGCTGGTAAGTTCACTTTCCCAGTCTGGCTCCCGTGCAGAGAGGGCCTGGAGGCCGAGGTGGAAGGTAGCAGCGAGTTGGCCCGCGCTTGGCCCTCCTGCGGTTGCCGCTTCAGCACCAGACTGTCATACACCTGGTAGTTGGCATTGCCTCCCGGGTTCCGGCTGAGTGGCATGAAGGTGGGCGGGGGTGGAGGGTGCTCGGTAGCCTGGACGTCGGGCAGGAGGTGAGAGGGGCGGAGGAGCAGCGCTGAGCTGGGAGCCGGGGCCCGCTGGTCCGAGGCCTCGGCCAGTACCGTGAGGGAGGCGGAGGTGGCCACAGGGCGCCGCAAGGGCAGGATCTCAGCCCATTCGGCCGCCGGGTGCCGCACCTCGTGGGGATCGCGGGAGTAATCCAAGTGTCCCGTGGAGGGATGCAGGCTGCGGTTGGACTCGCTGTGAGCACAGCTGGGGAGGCTACGTCTGTGGGCCGGTGGGGTGTCGCGCTACCAGGCGTCGGGCCGGTAGACCCGAGGCACCAGAGCGGATGGAGGCTCAGAGCCCTCCAGACCCAGACTCCGCCATGGGCCCAGTTGCCGTCCTTTCGGCCCGCGAGCCCCTCGACCTGCACCTGGCCGCCCCCACCGGCGCCCAGCCCCGGCGCCGCCACCTGTGTGCCGGTGTGTCCCTCCACAGCTCCCTCCGACAAAAGCCCCACCCCCACCCCGCCCCTCTGGCGTGTCAGCGCGGCCGGGTGCGGGAGCGGGATCGAGGGCAGGGGCCGCTTCCCCGGGCCTGCCGGCCACCAGGGGCGGGGTCCTGAGCTCGGCGGGGGGTGTGGGGGCAAGGGTGGCCTTGCCGGGGCTGAGGGGCCGTGGCGACTCAATGGTGGCTCCCGGTGGCTTCGGGCCAGCTGCTGTCGGGCAGGAGGGCCGGCCCGGGCTGCGGCCGGGCTGCGCCTAGGGCCGCGTGGGCGGGCAGGGCCGATGCCCAAGGGACCGCGGGCCCCGGGCCCTGAAGCCTCCGGGGCCACGTCCCTGTGAGCGACGTGCGGGATCTTGGGCGGGGCGCCAAGCGCCGAAGGGTTTGCTGGGTCACGGCCGCCCTGGGCTGGGAGGTGGTCGCCAAACCCTCCGCCGCCGCCCGATACCCGAGACCTCCGTTGCCCCTGCCTGGGCGGGCGAGGGGGCCCTGCCGGGGCGGGCCGGCCACCAGGCTGGCGTTAAGGCGCCAGTGCCAGCGAAACTGGGCCTCAAGAGGCCGCCCGCGGCCCCCCGCCCCCGTCTACGGCCATACCACCCTGAACGCGCCCGATCTCGTCTGATCTCGGAAGCTAAGCAGGGTCGGGCCTGGTTAGTACTTGGATGGGAGACCGCCTGGGAATACCGGGTGCTGTAGGCTTTTTGCCTCCCGCTCCGCCCGCCTTCTCCTTTACTCGCCCGCGGCGGGGGCCGCCGGCTCCGCCCCCGCCGGGCCCCGCTGCAGGCCCCACCTCCTCAGGCCCCTCCCACCACGGCGCGCGCCGGCGGGGTCGCTCCCCGCCGGCCCGGCCGGCCAGGCGGCCAGAAGGCGGCCCTGGAAGGCAGGCGCACCCCAGACGCTCCCGGGCTGGCTGGCCCGGACCCAGACTCCGCCGCGGGCCCAGTTGCCGTCCTTTCGGCCCGCGAGCCCCTCGACCTGCACCTGGCCGCCCCCACCGGCGCCCAGCCCCGGCGCCGCCACCTGTGTGCCGGTGTGTCCCTCCACAGCTCCCTCCGACAAAAGCCTCCCCCCACCCCGCCCCTCTGGCGTGTCAGCGCGGCCGGGTGCGGGAGCGGGATCGAGGGCAGGGGCCGCTTCCCCGGGCCTGCCGGCCACCAGGGGCGGGGTCCTGAGCTCGGCGGGGGGTGTGGGGGCAAGGGTGGCCTTGCCGGGGCTGAGGGGCCGTGGCGACTCAATGGTGGCTCCCGGTGGCTTCGGGCCAGCTGCTGTCGGGCAGGAGGGCCGGCCCGGGCTGCGGCCGGGCTGCGCCTAGGGCCGCGTGGGCGGGCAGGGCCGATGCCCAAGGGACCGCGGGCCCCGGGCCCTGAAGCCTCCGGGGCCACGTCCCTGTGAGCGACGTGCGGGATCTTGGGCGGGGCGCCAAGCGCCGAAGGGTTTGCTGGGTCACGGCCGCCCTGGGCTGGGAGGTGGTCGCCAAACCCTCCGCCGCCGCCCGATACCCGAGACCTCCGTTGCCCCTGCCTGGGCGGGCGAGGGGGCCCTGCCGGGGCGGGCCGGCCGCCAGGCTGGCGTTAAGGCGCCAGCGCCAGCGAAACTGGGCCTCAAGAGGCCGCCCGCGGCCCCCCGCCCCCGTCTACGGCCATACCACCCTGAACGCGCCCGATCTCGTCTGATCTCGGAAGCTAAGCAGGGTCGGGCCTGGTTAGTACTTGGATGGGAGACCGCCTGGGAATACCGGGTGCTGTAGGCTTTTTGCCTCCCGCTCCGCCCGCCTTCTCCTTTACTCGCCCGCGGCGGGGGGGCCGCCGGCTCCGCCCCCGCCGAGCCCCGCTGCAGGCAGTAGTCAAGGTGGGTTTACCTGCCCGAGCAGGAAGCTTGGGCGATGGCAGAAGTGGGAAGAAACTCTTGAGCACAGGTTCTTGGGATCCACGGAGCAGCGCATGCACATGCGATGGGTGCCTACACAGCTGGCTTGCTTGTCTGTGGGGAAAGGCGAGATGGGTCAGGGCCTGGGTTCCTGAGGGGCTGAGAATCAAGGCAGGGATAGAAGAAAGGGGACAGGCCCACATCCCCTGAACCCACGCCGGCGCCCACTCACCTTTGTGGAAAATACGATTGAAAAGTGCCCGCAAGAATCTCTTCAGATGCCTCCAGAGTTGAGGGAAGAAGGGGAGGGGGGAGGCCGGGAGCAGGGTGAGCCCTGAAATCCAACCCTTGTCCCGGTCACACCCCAGCAGCCCTCCCACCTCAGCCCCTTCAAGACCCCAGGGCTCCCCCAACCGCGCTGCACAGATCCTGCCCTGACCATAGTCACCATGTTGATCCCCACGTTGAGCAAGATGAAGCTGACCGGGATCAGAAGAATTGAGTATCCTTGCTCCTGGCATTTCCTGGGGATGGGGCCAGTGAACGGCTCGGCTCGGTAGTAGTTTCGCTCACCCATGGCCGTTGGTCCCAGGACTGCCTGGGCCCTCTGCCCTCCAGTTTTAACTGGGAGCCAGACTGGGTCATAATGGGGCAGGTGGTGAGGTCACAGTGAGGGAGGGGGATGAAAAGGAGGGCCCAGAGTGGCATTCCCTGGTAACCAGGGTCAGGTAAGCTGAGCCTGGACAGTCAAACAGGGCCCGGTGGCCGGCATACATCCCCTCGAGCGGTCATTCATTCGCTCACCGCCCGCTGACTCACTTGTTCAAATGACACATTGCGTCTCTTGGCCCCTCTTGAGACTAGGAAGACCTTGGCCTCAGAGGCCTGCTGAAGGCCTGGCTGGAGTCCAGAGCCTCAGCCTTCTTCATGCCCTTCACTGGGCCTGGAGCTGGACCTGCCCAGATGTGGAACCTCCCAGTTTGGAAGCAACTTCTTGTATGAGGCTCTCTGTGGACAGGGACAGCTGAGACACAGAGGAGGTGCCCAGAGACCAGGGGTTTGGAGTCTGCAGCTGCAGATGTACTTAGTGCATGGTATAGGACCAGGAGGGGCCTGCTGGCAGAACTGTGGCCACTAAACCAAAGGGACCCTCAGGCCAAGAAGGGGACACTGGCTTCTTATTGCAGGAAGCCAAGCGCAGGGACCCAGGCTGGCAGAAGGAGTGGCGCTTCCAAGCCACAGACCACCAATGTTTCCTGGACTCTGGCGCTCTTTATTCCTCTCTCCATGCCCTGCCGCCCCCTGCCCCTGCCCCCACTTGCTGCTGGTAAGTTCACTTTCCCAGTCTGGCTCCCGTGCAGAGAGGGCCTGGAGGCCGAGGTGGAAGGTAGCAGCGAGTTGGCCCGCGCTTGGCCCTCCTGCGGTTGCCGCTTCAGCACCAGACTGTCATACACCTGGTAGTTGGCATTGCCTCCCGGGTTCCGGCTGAGTGGCATGAAGGTGGGCGGGGGTGGAGGGTGCTCGGTAGCCTGGACGTCGGGCAGGAGGTGAGAGGGGCGGAGGAGCAGCGCTGAGCTGGGAGCCGGGGCCCGCTGGTCCGAGGCCTCGGCCAGTACCGTGAGGGAGGCGGAGGTGGCCACAGGGCGCCGCAAGGGCAGGATCTCAGCCCATTCGGCCGCCGGGTGCCGCACCTCGTGGGGATCGCGGGAGTAATCCAAGTGTCCCGTGGAGGGATGCAGGCTGCGGTTGGACTCGCTGTGAGCACAGCTGGGGAGGCTACGTCTGTGGGCCGGTGGGGTGTCGCGCTACCAGGCGTCGGGCCGGTAGACCCGAGGCACCAGAGCGGATGGAGGCTCAGAGCCCTCCAGACCCAGACTCCGCCATGGGCCCAGTTGCCGTCCTTTCGGCCCGCGAGCCCCTCGACCTGCACCTGGCCGCCCCCACCGGCGCCCAGCCCCGGCGCCGCCACCTGTGTGCCGGTGTGTCCCTCCACAGCTCCCTCCGACAAAAGCCCCACCCCCACCCCGCCCCTCTGGCGTGTCAGCGCGGCCGGGTGCGGGAGCGGGATCGAGGGCAGGGGCCGCTTCCCCGGGCCTGCCGGCCACCAGGGGCGGGGTCCTGAGCTCGGCGGGGGGTGTGGGGGCAAGGGTGGCCTTGCCGGGGCTGAGGGGCCGTGGCGACTCAATGGTGGCTCCCGGTGGCTTCGGGCCAGCTGCTGTCGGGCAGGAGGGCCGGCCCGGGCTGCGGCCGGGCTGCGCCTAGGGCCGCGTGGGCGGGCAGGGCCGATGCCCAAGGGACCGCGGGCCCCGGGCCCTGAAGCCTCCGGGGCCACGTCCCTGTGAGCGACGTGCGGGATCTTGGGCGGGGCGCCAAGCGCCGAAGGGTTTGCTGGGTCACGGCCGCCCTGGGCTGGGAGGTGGTCGCCAAACCCTCCGCCGCCGCCCGATACCCGAGACCTCCGTTGCCCCTGCCTGGGCGGGCGAGGGGGCCCTGCCGGGGCGGGCCGGCCGCCAGGCTGGCGTTAAGGCGCCAGCGCCAGCGAAACTGGGCCTCAAGAGGCCGCCCGCGGCCCCCCGCCCCCGTCTACGGCCATACCACCCTGAACGCGCCCGATCTCGTCTGATCTCGGAAGCTAAGCAGGGTCGGGCCTGGTTAGTACTTGGATGGGAGACCGCCTGGGAATACCGGGTGCTGTAGGCTTTTTGCCTCCCGCTCCGCCCGCCTTCTCCTTTACTCGCCCGCGGCGGGGGCCGCCGGCTCCGCCCCCGCCGGGCCCCGCTGCAGGCCCCACCTCCTCAGGCCCCTCCCACCACGGCGCGCGCCGGCGGGGTCGCTCCCCGCCGGCCCGGCCGGCCAGGCGGCCAGAAGGCGGCCCTGGAAGGCAGGCGCACCCCAGACGCTCCCGGGGTGGCTGGCCCGGACCCAGACTCCGCCGCGGGCCCAGTTGCCGTCCTTTCGGCCCGCGAGCCCCTCGACCTGCACCTGGCCGCCCCCACCGGCGCCCAGCCCCGGCGCCGCCACCTGTGTGCCGGTGTGTCCCTCCACAGCTCCCTCCGACAAAAGCCCCCCCCCACCCCGCCCCTCTGGCGTGTCACCGCGGCCGGGTGCGGGAGCGGGATCGAGGGCAGGGGCCGCTTCCCCGGGCCTGCCGGCCACCAGGGGCGGGGTCCTGAGCTCGGCGGGGGGTGTGGGGGCAAGGGTGGCCTTGCCGGGGCTGAGGGGCCGTGGCGACTCAATGGTGGCTCCCAGTGGCTTCGGGCCAGCTGCTGTCGGGCAGGAGGGCCGGCCCGGGCTGCGGCCGGGCTGCGCCTAGGGCCGCGTGGGCGGGCAGGGCCGATGCCCAAGGGACCGCGGGCCCCGGGCCCTGAAGCCTCCGGGGCCACGTCCCTGTGAGCGACGTGCGGGATCTTGGGCGGGGCGCCAAGCGCCGAAGGGTTTGCTGGGTCACGGCCGCCCTGGGCTGGGAGGTGGTCGCCAAACCCTCCGCCGCCGCCCGATACCCGAGACCTCCGTTGCCCCTGCCTGGGCGGGCGAGGGGGCCCTGCCGGGGCGGGCCGGCCGCCAGGCTGGCGTTAAGGCGCCAGCGCCAGCGAAACTGGGCCTCAAGAGGCCGCCCGCGGCCCCCCGCCCCCGTCTACGGCCATACCACCCTGAACGCGCCCGATCTCGTCTGATCTCGGAAGCTAAGCAGGGTCGGGCCTGGTTAGTACTTGGATGGGAGACCGCCTGGGAATACCGGGTGCTGTAGGCTTTTTGCCTCCCGCTCCGCCCGCCTTCTCCTTTACTCGCCCGCGGCGGGGGGGCCGCCGGCTCCGCCCCCGCCGAGCCCCGCTGCAGGCAGTAGTCAAGGTGGGTTTACCTGCCCGAGCAGGAAGCTTGGGCGATGGCAGAAGTGGGAAGAAACTCTTGAGCACAGGTTCTTGGGATCCACGGAGCAGCGCATGCACATGCGATGGGTGCCTACACAGCTGGCTTGCTTGTCTGTGGGGAAAGGCGAGATGGGTCAGGGCCTGGGTTCCTGAGGGGCTGAGAATCAAGGCAGGGATAGAAGAAAGGGGACAGGCCCACATCCCCTGAACCCACGCCGGCGCCCACTCACCTTTGTGGAAAATACGATTGAAAAGTGCCCGCAAGAATCTCTTCAGATGCCTCCAGAGTTGAGGGAAGAAGGGGAGGGGGGAGGCCGGGAGCAGGGTGAGCCCTGAAATCCAACCCTTGTCCCGGTCACACCCCAGCAGCCCTCCCACCTCAGCCCCTTCAAGACCCCAGGGCTCCCCCAACCGCGCTGCACAGATCCTGCCCTGACCATAGTCACCATGTTGATCCCCACGTTGAGCAAGATGAAGCTGACCGGGATCAGAAGAATTGAGTATCCTTGCTCCTGGCATTTCCTGGGGATGGGGCCAGTGAACGGCTCGGCTCGGTAGTAGTTTCGCTCACCCATGGCCGTTGGTCCCAGGACTGCCTGGGCCCTCTGCCCTCCAGTTTTAACTGGGAGCCAGACTGGGTCATAATGGGGCAGGTGGTGAGGTCACAGTGAGGGAGGGGGATGAAAAGGAGGGCCCAGAGTGGCATTCCCTGGTAACCAGGGTCAGGTAAGCTGAGCCTGGACAGTCAAACAGGGCCCGGTGGCCGGCATACATCCCCTCGAGCGGTCATTCATTCGCTCACCGCCCGCTGACTCACTTGTTCAAATGACACATTGCGTCTCTTGGCCCCTCTTGAGACTAGGAAGACCTTGGCCTCAGAGGCCTGCTGAAGGCCTGGCTGGAGTCCAGAGCCTCAGCCTTCTTCATGCCCTTCACTGGGCCTGGAGCTGGACCTGCCCAGATGTGGAACCTCCCAGTTTGGAAGCAACTTCTTGTATGAGGCTCTCTGTGGACAGGGACAGCTGAGACACAGAGGAGGTGCCCAGAGACCAGGGGTTTGGAGTCTGCAGCTGCAGATGTACTTAGTGCATGGTATAGGACCAGGAGGGGCCTGCTGGCAGAACTGTGGCCACTAAACCAAAGGGACCCTCAGGCCAAGAAGGGGACACTGGCTTCTTATTGCAGGAAGCCAAGCGCAGGGACCCAGGCTGGCAGAAGGAGTGGCGCTTCCAAGCCACAGACCACCAATGTTTCCTGGACTCTGGCGCTCTTTATTCCTCTCTCCATGCCCTGCCGCCCCCTGCCCCTGCCCCCATTTGCTGCTGGTAAGTTCATTTTCCCAGTCTGGCTCCCGTGCAGAGAGGGCCTGGAGGCCGAGGTGGAAGGTAGCAGCGAGTTGGCCCGCGCTTGGCCCTCCTGCGGTTGCCGCTTCAGCACCAGACTGTCATACACCTGGTAGTTGGCATTGCCTCCCGGGTTCCGGCTGAGTGGCATGAAGGTGGGCGGGGGTGGAGGGTGCTCGGTAGCCTGGACGTCGGGCAGGAGGTGAGAGGGGCGGAGGAGCAGCGCTGAGCTGGGAGCCGGGGCCCGCTGGTCCGAGGCCTCGGCCAGTACCGTGAGGGAGGCGGAGGTGGCCACAGGGCGCCGCAAGGGCAGGATCTCAGCCCATTCGGCCGCCGGGTGCCGCACCTCGTGGGGATCGCGGGAGTAATCCAAGTGTCCCGTGGAGGGATGCAGGCTGCGGTTGGACTCGCTGTGAGCACAGCTGGGGAGGCTACGTCTGTGGGCCGGTGGGGTGTCGCGCTACCAGGCGTCGGGCCGGTAGACCCGAGGCACCAGAGCGGATGGAGGCTCAGAGCCCTCCAGACCCAGACTCCGCCATGGGCCCAGTTGCCGTCCTTTCGGCCCGCGAGCCCCTCGACCTGCACCTGGCCGCCCCCACCGGCGCCCAGCCCCGGCGCCGCCACCTGTGTGCCGGTGTGTCCCTCCACAGCTCCCTCCGACAAAAGCCCCACCCCCACCCCGCCCCTCTGGCGTGTCAGCGCGGCCGGGTGCGGGAGCGGGATCGAGGGCAGGGGCCGCTTCCCCGGGCCTGCCGGCCACCGGGGCGGGGTCCTGAGCTCGGCGGGGGGTGTGGGGGCAAGGGTGGCCTTGCCGGGGCTGAGGGGCCGTGGCGACTCAATGGTGGCTCCCGGTGGCTTCGGGCCAGCTGCTGTCGGGCAGGAGGGCCGGCCCGGGCTGCGGCCGGGCTGCGCCTAGGGCCGCGTGGGCGGGCAGGGCCGATGCCCAAGGGACCGCGGGCCCCGGGCCCTGAAGCCTCCGGGGCCACGTCCCTGTGAGCGACGTGCGGGATCTTGGGCGGGGCGCCAAGCGCCGAAGGGTTTGCTGGGTCACGGCCGCCCTGGGCTGGGAGGTGGTCGCCAAACCCTCCGCCGCCGCCCGATACCCGAGACCTCCGTTGCCCCTGCCTGGGCGGGCGAGGGGGCCCTGCCGGGGCGGGCCGGCCGCCAGGCTGGCGTTAAGGCGCCAGCGCCAGCGAAACTGGGCCTCAAGAGGCCGCCCGCGGCCCCCCGCCCCCGTCTACGGCCATACCACCCTGAACGCGCCCGATCTCGTCTGATCTCGGAAGCTAAGCAGGGTCGGGCCTGGTTAGTACTTGGATGGGAGACCGCCTGGGAATACCGGGTGCTGTAGGCTTTTTGCCTCCCGCTCCGCCCGCCTTCTCCTTTACTCGCCCGCGGCGGGGGCCGCCGGCTCCGCCCCCGCCGGGCCCCGCTGCAGGCCCCACCTCCTCAGGCCCCTCCCACCACGGCGCGCGCCGGCGGGGTCGCTCCCCGCCGGCCCGGCCGGCCAGGCGGCCAGAAGGCGGCCCTGGAAGGCAGGCGCACCCCAGACGCTCCCGGGGTGGCTGGCCCGGACCCAGACTCCGCCGCGGGCCCAGTTGCCGTCCTTTCGGCCCGCGAGCCCCTCGACCTGCACCTGGCCGCCCCCACCGGCGCCCAGCCCCGGCGCCGCCACCTGTGTGCCGGTGTGTCCCTCCACAGCTCCCTCCGACAAAAGCCCCCCCCCACCCCGCCCCTCTGGCGTGTCACCGCGGCCGGGTGCGGGAGCGGGATCGAGGGCAGGGGCCGCTTCCCCGGGCCTGCCGGCCACCAGGGGCGGGGTCCTGAGCTCGGCGGGGGGTGTGGGGGCAAGGGTGGCCTTGCCGGGGCTGAGGGGCCGTGGCGACTCAATGGTGGCTCCCAGTGGCTTCGGGCCAGCTGCTGTCGGGCAGGAGGGCCGGCCCGGGCTGCGGCCGGGCTGCGCCTAGGGCCGCGTGGGCGGGCAGGGCCGATGCCCAAGGGACCGCGGGCCCCAGGCCCTGAAGCCTCCGGGGCCACGTCCCTGTGAGCGACGTGCGGGATCTTGGGCGGGGCGCCAAGCGCCGAAGGGTTTGCTGGGTCACGGCCGCCCTGGGCTGGGAGGTGGTCGCCAAACCCTCCGCCGCCGCCCGATACCCGAGACCTCCGTTGCCCCTGCCTGGGCGGGCGAGGGGGCCCTGCCGGGGCGGGCCGGCCACCAGGCTGGCGTTAAGGCGCCAGCGCCAGCGAAACTGGGCCTCAAGAGGCCGCCCGCGGCCCCCCGCCCCCGTCTACGGCCATACCACCCTGAACGCGCCCGATCTCGTCTGATCTCGGAAGCTAAGCAGGGTCGGGCCTGGTTAGTACTTGGATGGGAGACCGCCTGGGAATACCGGGTGCTGTAGGCTTTTTGCCTCCCGCTCCGCCCGCCTTCTCCTTTACTCGCCCGCGGCGGGGGCCGCCGGCTCCGCCCCCGCCGGGCCCCGCTGCAGGCCCCACCTCCTCAGGCCCCTCCCACCACGGCGCGCGCCGGCGGGGTCGCTCCCCGCCGGCCCGGCCGGCCAGGCGGCCAGAAGGCGGCCCTGGAAGGCAGGCGCACCCCAGACGCTCCCGGGGTGGCTGGCCCGGACCCAGACTCCGCCGCGGGCCCAGTTGCCGTCCTTTCGGCCCGCGAGCCCCTCGACCTGCACCTGGCCGCCCCCACCGGCGCCCAGCCCCGGCGCCGCCACCTGTGTGCCGGTGTGTCCCTCCACAGCTCCCTCCGACAAAAGCCCCCCCCCACCCCGCCCCTCTGGCGTGTCACCGCGGCCGGGTGCGGGAGCGGGATCGAGGGCAGGGGCCGCTTCCCCGGGCCTGCCGGCCACCAGGGGCGGGGTCCTGAGCTCGGCGGGGGGTGTGGGGGCAAGGGTGGCCTTGCCGGGGCTGAGGGGCCGTGGCGACTCAATGGTGGCTCCCGGTGGCTTCGGGCCAGCTGCTGTCGGGCAGGAGGGCCGGCCCGGGCTGCGGCCGGGCTGCGCCTAGGGCCGCGTGGGCGGGCAGGGCCGATGCCCAAGGGACCGCGGGCCCCGGGCCCTGAAGCCTCCGGGGCCACGTCCCTGTGAGCGACGTGCGGGATCTTGGGCGGGGCGCCAAGCGCCGAAGGGTTTGCTGGGTCACGGCCGCCCTGGGCTGGGAGGTGGTCGCCAAACCCTCTGCCGCCGCCCGATACCCGAGACCTCCGTTGCCCCTGCCTGGGCGGGCGAGGGGGCCCTGCCGGGGCGGGCCGGCCACCAGGCTGGCGTTAAGGCGCCAGCGCCAGCGAAACTGGGCCTCAAGAGGCCGCCCGCGGCCCCCCGCCCCCGTCTACGGCCATACCACCCTGAACGCGCCCGATCTCGTCTGATCTCGGAAGCTAAGCAGGGTCGGGCCTGGTTAGTACTTGGATGGGAGACCGCCTGGGAATACCGGGTGCTGTAGGCTTTTTGCCTCCCGCTCTGCCCGCCTTCTCCTTTACTCGCCCGCGGCGGGGGGGCCGCCGGCTCCGCCCCCGCCGAGCCCCGCTGCAGGCAGTAGTCAAGGTGGGTTTACCTGCCCGAGCAGGAAGCTTGGGCGATGGCAGAAGTGGGAAGAAACTCTTGAGCACAGGTTCTTGGGATCCACGGAGCAGCGCATGCACATGCGATGGGTGCCTACACAGCTGGCTTGCTTGTCTGTGGGGAAAGGTGAGATGGGTCAGGGCCTGGGTTCCTGAGGGGCTGAGAATCAAGGCAGGGATAGAAGAAAGGGGACAGGCCCACATCCCCTGAACCCACGCCGGCGCCCACTCACCTTTGTGGAAAATACGATTGAAAAGTGCCCGCAAGAATCTCTTCAGATGCCTCCAGAGTTGAGGGAAGAAGGGGAGGGGGGAGGCCGGGAGCAGGGTGAGCCCTGAAATCCAACCCTTGTCCCGGTCACACCCCAGCAGCCCTCCCACCTCAGCCCCTTCAAGACCCCAGGGCTCCCCCAACCGCGCTGCACAGATCCTGCCCTGACCATAGTCACCATGTTGATCCCCACGTTGAGCAAGATGAAGCTGACCGGGATCAGAAGAATTGAGTATCCTTGCTCCTGGCATTTCCTGGGGATGGGGCCAGTGAACGGCTCGGCTCGGTAGTAGTTTCGCTCACCCATGGCCGTTGGTCCCAGGACTGCCTGGGCCCTCTGCCCTCCAGTTTTAACTGGGAGCCAGACTGGGTCATAATGGGGCAGGTGGTGAGGTCACAGTGAGGGAGGGGGATGAAAAGGAGGGCCCAGAGTGGCATTCCCTGGTAACCAGGGTCAGGTAAGCTGAGCCTGGACAGTCAAACAGGGCCCGGTGGCCGGCATACATCCCCTCGAGCGGTCATTCATTCGCTCACCGCCCGCTGACTCACTTGTTCAAATGACACATTGCGTCTCTTGGCCCCTCTTGAGACTAGGAAGACCTTGGCCTCAGAGGCCTGCTGAAGGCCTGGCTGGAGTCCAGAGCCTCAGCCTTCTTCATGCCCTTCACTGGGCCTGGAGCTGGACCTGCCCAGATGTGGAACCTCCCAGTTTGGAAGCAACTTCTTGTATGAGGCTCTCTGTGGACAGGGACAGCTGAGACACAGAGGAGGTGCCCAGAGACCAGGGGTTTGGAGTCTGCAGCTGCAGATGTACTTAGTGCATGGTATAGGACCAGGAGGGGCCTGCTGGCAGAACTGTGGCCACTAAACCAAAGGGACCCTCAGGCCAAGAAGGGGACACTGGCTTCTTATTGCAGGAAGCCAAGCGCAGGGACCCAGGCTGGCAGAAGGAGTGGCGCTTCCAAGCCACAGACCACCAATGTTTCCTGGACTCTGGCGCTCTTTATTCCTCTCTCCATGCCCTGCCGCCCCCTGCCCCTGCCCCCACTTGCTGCTGGTAAGTTCACTTTCCCAGTCTGGCTCCCGTGCAGAGAGGGCCTGGAGGCCGAGGTGGAAGGTAGCAGCGAGTTGGCCCGCGCTTGGCCCTCCTGCGGTTGCCGCTTCAGCACCAGACTGTCATACACCTGGTAGTTGGCATTGCCTCCCGGGTTCCGGCTGAGTGGCATGAAGGTGGGCGGGGGTGGAGGGTGCTCGGTAGCCTGGACGTCGGGCAGGAGGTGAGAGGGGCGGAGGAGCAGCGCTGAGCTGGGAGCCGGGGCCCGCTGGTCCGAGGCCTCGGCCAGTACCGTGAGGGAGGCGGAGGTGGCCACAGGGCGCCGCAAGGGCAGGATCTCAGCCCATTCGGCCGCCGGGTGCCGCACCTCGTGGGGATCGCGGGAGTAATCCAAGTGTCCCGTGGAGGGATGCAGGCTGCGGTTGGACTCGCTGTGAGCACAGCTGGGGAGGCTACGTCTGTGGGCCGGTGGGGTGTCGCGCTACCAGGCGTCGGGCCGGTAGACCCGAGGCACCAGAGCGGATGGAGGCTCAGAGCCCTCCAGACCCAGACTCCGCCATGGGCCCAGTTGCCGTCCTTTCGGCCCGCGAGCCCCTCGACCTGCACCTGGCCGCCCCCACCGGCGCCCAGCCCCGGCGCCGCCACCTGTGTGCCGGTGTGTCCCTCCACAGCTCCCTCCGACAAAAGCCCCACCCCCACCCCGCCCCTCTGGCGTGTCAGCGCGGCCGGGTGCGGGAGCGGGATCGAGGGCAGGGGCCGCTTCCCCGGGCCTGCCGGCCACCAGGGGCGGGGTCCTGAGCTCGGCGGGGGGTGTGGGGGCAAGGGTGGCCTTGCCGGGGCTGAGGGGCCGTGGCGACTCAATGGTGGCTCCCGGTGGCTTCGGGCCAGCTGCTGTCGGGCAGGAGGGCCGGCCCGGGCTGCGGCCGGGCTGCGCCTAGGGCCGCGTGGGCGGGCAGGGCCGATGCCCAAGGGACCGCGGGCCCCGGGCCCTGAAGCCTCCGGGGCCACGTCCCTGTGAGCGACGTGCGGGATCTTGGGCGGGGCGCCAAGCGCCGAAGGGTTTGCTGGGTCACGGCCGCCCTGGGCTGGGAGGTGGTCGCCAAACCCTCCGCCGCCGCCCGATACCCGAGACCTCCGTTGCCCCTGCCTGGGCGGGCGAGGGGGCCCTGCCGGGGCGGGCCGGCCGCCAGGCTGGCGTTAAGGCGCCAGCGCCAGCGAAACTGGGCCTCAAGAGGCCGCCCGCGGCCCCCCGCCCCCGTCTACGGCCATACCACCCTGAACGCGCCCGATCTCGTCTGATCTCGGAAGCTAAGCAGGGTCGGGCCTGGTTAGTACTTGGATGGGAGACCGCCTGGGAATACCGGGTGCTGTAGGCTTTTTGCCTCCCGCTCCGCCCGCCTTCTCCTTTACTCGCCCGCGGCGGGGGCCGCCGGCTCCGCCCCCGCCGGGCCCCGCTGCAGGCCCCACCTCCTCAGGCCCCTCCCACCACCGCGTGCGCCGGCGGGGTCGCTCCCCGCCGGCCCGGCCGGCCAGGCGGCCAGAAGGCGGCCCTGGAAGGCAGCCGCACCCCAGACGCTGCCGGGGTGGCCGGCCCGGACCCAGACTCCGCCTCGGGCCCAGTTGCCGTCCTTTCGGCCCGCGAGCCCCTCGACCTGCACCTGGCCGCCCCCACCGGCGCCCAGCCCCGGCGCCGCCACCTGTGTGCCGGTGTGTCCCTCCACAGCTCCCTCCGACAAAATCCTCGCCCCACCACCACCCCGCCCCTCTGGCGTGTCACCGCGGCCGGGTGCGGGAGCGGGATCGAGGGCAGGGGCCGCTTCCCCGGGCCTGCCGGCCACCAGGGGCGGGGTCCTGAGCTCGGCGGGGGGTGTGGGGGCAAGGGTGGCCTTGCCGGGGCTGAGGGGCCGTGGCGACTCAATGGTGGCTCCCGGTGGCTTCGGGCCAGCTGCTGTCGGGCAGGAGGGCCGGCCCGGGCTGCGGCCGGGCTGCGCCTAGGGCCGCGTGGGCGGGCAGGGCCGATGCCCAAGGGACCGCGGGCCCCGGGCCCTGAAGCCTCCGGGGCCACGTCCCTGTGAGCGACGTGCGGGATCTTGGGCGGGGCGCCAAGCGCCGAAGGGTTTGCTGGGTCACGGCCGCCCTGGGCTGGGAGGTGGTCGCCAAACCCTCCGCCGCCGCCCGATACCCGAGACCTCCGTTGCCCCTGCCTGGGCGGGCGAGGGGGCCCTGCCGGGGCGGGCCGGCCGCCAGGCTGGCGTTAAGGCGCCAGCGCCAGCGAAACTGGGCCTCAAGAGGCCGCCCGCGGCCCCCCGCCCCCGTCTACGGCCATACCACCCTGAACGCGCCCGATCTCGTCTGATCTCGGAAGCTAAGCAGGGTCGGGCCTGGTTAGTACTTGGATGGGAGACCGCCTGGGAATACCGGGTGCTGTAGGCTTTTTGCCTCCCGCTCCGCCCGCCTTCTCCTTTACTCGCCCGCGGCGGGGGGGCCGCCGGCTCCGCCCCCGCCGAGCCCCGCTGCAGGCAGTAGTCAAGGTGGGTTTACCTGCCCGAGCAGGAAGCTTGGGCGATGGCAGAAGTGGGAAGAAACTCTTGAGCACAGGTTCTTGGGATCCACGGAGCAGCGCATGCACATGCGATGGGTGCCTACACAGCTGGCTTGCTTGTCTGTGGGGAAAGGCGAGATGGGTCAGGGCCTGGGTTCCTGAGGGGCTGAGAATCAAGGCAGGGATAGAAGAAAGGGGACAGGCCCACATCCCCTGAACCCACGCCGGCGCCCACTCACCTTTGTGGAAAATACGATTGAAAAGTGCCCGCAAGAATCTCTTCAGATGCCTCCAGAGTTGAGGGAAGAAGGGGAGGGGGGAGGCCGGGAGCAGGGTGAGCCCTGAAATCCAACCCTTGTCCCGGTCACACCCCAGCAGCCCTCCCACCTCAGCCCCTTCAAGACCCCAGGGCTCCCCCAACCGCGCTGCACAGATCCTGCCCTGACCATAGTCACCATGTTGATCCCCACGTTGAGCAAGATGAAGCTGACCGGGATCAGAAGAATTGAGTATCCTTGCTCCTGGCATTTCCTGGGGATGGGGCCAGTGAACGGCTCGGCTCGGTAGTAGTTTCGCTCACCCATGGCCGTTGGTCCCAGGACTGCCTGGGCCCTCTGCCCTCCAGTTTTAACTGGGAGCCAGACTGGGTCATAATGGGGCAGGTGGTGAGGTCACAGTGAGGGAGGGGGATGAAAAGGAGGGCCCAGAGTGGCATTCCCTGGTAACCAGGGTCAGGTAAGCTGAGCCTGGACAGTCAAACAGGGCCCGGTGGCCGGCATACATCCCCTCGAGCGGTCATTCATTCGCTCACCGCCCGCTGACTCACTTGTTCAAATGACACATTGCGTCTCTTGGCCCCTCTTGAGACTAGGAAGACCTTGGCCTCAGAGGCCTGCTGAAGGCCTGGCTGGAGTCCAGAGCCTCAGCCTTCTTCATGCCCTTCACTGGGCCTGGAGCTGGACCTGCCCAGATGTGGAACCTCCCAGTTTGGAAGCAACTTCTTGTATGAGGCTCTCTGTGGACAGGGACAGCTGAGACACAGAGGAGGTGCCCAGAGACCAGGGGTTTGGAGTCTGCAGCTGCAGATGTACTTAGTGCATGGTATAGGACCAGGAGGGGCCTGCTGGCAGAACTGTGGCCACTAAACCAAAGGGACCCTCAGGCCAAGAAGGGGACACTGGCTTCTTATTGCAGGAAGCCAAGCGCAGGGACCCAGGCTGGCAGAAGGAGTGGCGCTTCCAAGCCACAGACCACCAATGTTTCCTGGACTCTGGCGCTCTTTATTCCTCTCTCCATGCCCTGCCGCCCCCTGCCCCTGCCCCCACTTGCTGCTGGTAAGTTCATTTTCCCAGTCTGGCTCCCGTGCAGAGAGGGCCTGGAGGCCGAGGTGGAAGGTAGCAGCGAGTTGGCCCGCGCTTGGCCCTCCTGCGGTTGCCGCTTCAGCACCAGACTGTCATACACCTGGTAGTTGGCATTGCCTCCCGGGTTCCGGCTGAGTGGCATGAAGGTGGGCGGGGGTGGAGGGTGCTCGGTAGCCTGGACGTCGGGCAGGAGGTGAGAGGGGCGGAGGAGCAGCGCTGAGCTGGGAGCCGGGGCCCGCTGGTCCGAGGCCTCAGCCAGTACCGTGAGGGAGGCGGAGGTGGCCACAGGGCGCCGCAAGGGCAGGATCTCAGCCCATTCGGCCGCCGGGTGCCGCACCTCGTGGGGATCGCGGGAGTAATCCAAGTGTCCCGTGGAGGGATGCAGGCTGCGGTTGGACTCGCTGTGAGCACAGCTGGGGAGGCTACGTCTGTGGGCCGGTGGGGTGTCGCGCTACCAGGCGTCGGGCCGGTAGACCCGAGGCACCAGAGCGGATGGAGGCTCAGAGCCCTCCAGACCCAGACTCCGCCATGGGCCCAGTTGCTGTCCTTTCGGCCCGCGAGCCCCTCGACCTGCACCTGGCCGCCCCCACCGGCGCCCAGCCCCGGCGCCGCCACCTGTGTGCCGGTGTGTCCCTCCACAGCTCCCTCCGACAAAAGCCCCCCCCCACCCCGCCCCTCTGGCGTGTCACCGCGGCCGGGTGCGGGAGCGGGATCGAGGGCAGGGGCCGCTTCCCCGGGCCTGCCGGCCACCAGGGGCGGGGTCCTGAGCTCGGCGGGGGGTGTGGGGGCAAGGGTGGCCTTGCCGGGGCTGAGGGGCCGTGGCGACTCAATGGTGGCTCCCGGTGGCTTCGGGCCAGCTGCTGTCGGGCAGGAGGGCCGGCCCGGGCTGCGGCCGGGCTGCGCCTAGGGCCGCGTGGGCGGGCAGGGCCGATGCCCAAGGGACCGCGGGCCCCGGGCCCTGAAGCCTCCGGGGCCACGTCCCTGTGAGCGACGTGCGGGATCTTGGGCGGGGCGCCAAGCGCCGAAGGGTTTGCTGGGTCACGGCCGCCCTGGGCTGGGAGGTGGTCGCCAAACCCTCCGCCGCCGCCCGATACCCGAGACCTCCGTTGCCCCTGCCTGGGCGGGCGAGGGGGCCCTGCCGGGGCGGGCCGGCCGCCAGGCTGGCGTTAAGGCGCCAGCGCCAGCGAAACTGGGCCTCAAGAGGCCGCCCGCGGCCCCCCGCCCCCGTCTACGGCCATACCACCCTGAACGCGCCCGATCTCGTCTGATCTCGGAAGCTAAGCACGGTCGGGCCTGGTTAGTACTTGGATGGGAGACCGCCTGGGAATACCGGGTGCTGTAGGCTTTTTGCCTCCCGCTCCGCCCGCCTTCTCCTTTACTCGCCCGCGGCGGGGGGGCCGCCGGCTCCGCCCCCGCCGAGCCCCGCTGCAGGCAGTAGTCAAGGTGGGTTTACCTGCCCGAGCAGGAAGCTTGGGCGATGGCAGAAGTGGGAAGAAACTCTTGAGCACAGGTTCTTGGGATCCACGGAGCAGCGCATGCACATGCGATGGGTGCCTACACAGCTGGCTTGCTTGTCTGTGGGGAAAGGCGAGATGGGTCAGGGCCTGGGTTCCTGAGGGGCTGAGAATCAAGGCAGGGATAGAAGAAAGGGGACAGGCCCACATCCCCTGAACCCACGCCGGCGCCCACTCACCTTTGTGGAAAATACGATTGAAAAGTGCCCGCAAGAATCTCTTCAGATGCCTCCAGAGTTGAGGGAAGAAGGGGAGGGGGGAGGCCGGGAGCAGGGTGAGCCCTGAAATCCAACCCTTGTCCCGGTCACACCCCAGCAGCCCTCCCACCTCAGCCCCTTCAAGACCCCAGGGCTCCCCCAACCGCGCTGCACAGATCCTGCCCTGACCATAGTCACCATGTTGATCCCCACGTTGAGCAAGATGAAGCTGACCGGGATCAGAAGAATTGAGTATCCTTGCTCCTGGCATTTCCTGGGGATGGGGCCAGTGAACGGCTCGGCTCGGTAGTAGTTTCGCTCACCCATGGCCGTTGGTCCCAGGACTGCCTGGGCCCTCTGCCCTCCAGTTTTAACTGGGAGCCAGACTGGGTCATAATGGGGCAGGTGGTGAGGTCACAGTGAGGGAGGGGGATGAAAAGGAGGGCCCAGAGTGGCATTCCCTGGTAACCAGGGTCAGGTAAGCTGAGCCTGGACAGTCAAACAGGGCCCGGTGGCCGGCATACATCCCCTCGAGCGGTCATTCATTCGCTCACCGCCCGCTGACTCACTTGTTCAAATGACACATTGCGTCTCTTGGCCCCTCTTGAGACTAGGAAGACCTTGGCCTCAGAGGCCTGCTGAAGGCCTGGCTGGAGTCCAGAGCCTCAGCCTTCTTCATGCCCTTCACTGGGCCTGGAGCTGGACCTGCCCAGATGTGGAACCTCCCAGTTTGGAAGCAACTTCTTGTATGAGGCTCTCTGTGGACAGGGACAGCTGAGACACAGAGGAGGTGCCCAGAGACCAGGGGTTTGGAGTCTGCAGCTGCAGATGTACTTAGTGCATGGTATAGGACCAGGAGGGGCCTGCTGGCAGAACTGTGGCCACTAAACCAAAGGGACCCTCAGGCCAAGAAGGGGACACTGGCTTCTTATTGCAGGAAGCCAAGCGCAGGGACCCAGGCTGGCAGAAGGAGTGGCGCTTCCAAGCCACAGACCACCAATGTTTCCTGGACTCTGGCGCTCTTTATTCCTCTCTCCATGCCCTGCCGCCCCCTGCCCCTGCCCCCACTTGCTGCTGGTAAGTTCACTTTCCCAGTCTGGCTCCCGTGCAGAGAGGGCCTGGAGGCCGAGGTGGAAGGTAGCAGCGAGTTGGCCCGCGCTTGGCCCTCCTGCGGTTGCCGCTTCAGCACCAGACTGTCATACACCTGGTAGTTGGCATTGCCTCCCGGGTTCCGGCTGAGTGGCATGAAGGTGGGCGGGGGTGGAGGGTGCTCGGTAGCCTGGACGTCGGGCAGGAGGTGAGAGGGGCGGAGGAGCAGCGCTGAGCTGGGAGCCGGGGCCCGCTGGTCCGAGGCCTCGGCCAGTACCGTGAGGGAGGCGGAGGTGGCCACAGGGCGCCGCAAGGGCAGGATCTCAGCCCATTCGGCCGCCGGGTGCCGCACCTCGTGGGGATCGCGGGAGTAATCCAAGTGTCCCGTGGAGGGATGCAGGCTGCGGTTGGACTCGCTGTGAGCACAGCTGGGGAGGCTACGTCTGTGGGCCGGTGGGGTGTCGCGCTACCAGGCGTCGGGCCGGTAGACCCGAGGCACCAGAGCGGATGGAGGCTCAGAGCCCTCCAGACCCAGACTCCGCCATGGGCCCAGTTGCCGTCCTTTCGGCCCGCGAGCCCCTCGACCTGCACCTGGCCGCCCCCACCGGCGCCCAGCCCCGGCGCCGCCACCTGTGTGCCGGTGTGTCCCTCCACAGCTCCCTCCGACAAAAGCCCCCCCCCACCCCGCCCCTCTGGCGTGTCACCGCGGCCGGGTGCGGGAGCGGGATCGAGGGCAGGGGCCGCTTCCCCGGGCCTGCCGGCCACCAGGGGCGGGGTCCTGAGCTCGGCGGGGGGTGTGGGGGCAAGGGTGGCCTTGCCGGGGCTGAGGGGCCGTGGCGACTCAATGGTGGCTCCCGGTGGCTTCGGGCCAGCTGCTGTCGGGCAGGAGGGCCGGCCCGGGCTGCGGCCGGGCTGCGCCTAGGGCCGCGTGGGCGGGCAGGGCCGATGCCCAAGGGACCGCGGGCCCCGGGCCCTGAAGCCTCCGGGGCCACGTCCCTGTGAGCGACGTGCGGGATCTTGGGCGGGGCGCCAAGCGCCGAAGGGTTTGCTGGGTCACGGCCGCCCTGGGCTGGGAGGTGGTCGCCAAACCCTCCGCCGCCGCCCGATACCCGAGACCTCCGTTGCCCCGGCCTGGGCGGGCGAGGGGGCCCTGCCGGGGCGGGCCGGCCGCCAGGCTGGCGTTAAGGCGCCAGCGCCAGCGAAACTGGGCCTCAAGAGGCCGCCCGCGGCCCCCCGCCCCCGTCTACGGCCATACCACCCTGAACGCGCCCGATCTCGTCTGATCTCGGAAGCTAAGCAGGGTCGGGCCTGGTTAGTACTTGGATGGGAGACCGCCTGGGAATACCGGGTGCTGTAGGCTTTTTGCCTCCCGCTCCGCCCGCCTTCTCCTTTACTCGCCCGCGGCGGGGGGGCCGCCGGCTCCGCCCCCGCCGAGCCCCGCTGCAGGCAGTAGTCAAGGTGGGTTTACCTGCCCGAGCAGGAAGCTTGGGCGATGGCAGAAGTGGGAAGAAACTCTTGAGCACAGGTTCTTGGGATCCACGGAGCAGCGCATGCACATGCGATGGGTGCCTACACAGCTGGCTTGCTTGTCTGTGGGGAAAGGCGAGATGGGTCAGGGCCTGGGTTCCTGAGGGGCTGAGAATCAAGGCAGGGATAGAAGAAAGGGGACAGGCCCACATCCCCTGAACCCACGCCGGCGCCCACTCACCTTTGTGGAAAATACGATTGAAAAGTGCCCGCAAGAATCTCTTCAGATGCCTCCAGAGTTGAGGGAAGAAGGGGAGGGGGGAGGCCGGGAGCAGGGTGAGCCCTGAAATCCAACCCTTGTCCCGGTCACACCCCAGCAGCCCTCCCACCTCAGCCCCTTCAAGACCCCAGGGCTCCCCCAACCGCGCTGCACAGATCCTGCCCTGACCATAGTCACCATGTTGATCCCCACGTTGAGCAAGATGAAGCTGACCGGGATCAGAAGAATTGAGTATCCTTGCTCCTGGCATTTCCTGGGGATGGGACCAGTGAACGGCTCGGCTCGGTAGTAGTTTCGCTCACCCATGGCCGTTGGTCCCAGGACTGCCTGGGCCCTCTGCCCTCCAGTTTTAACTGGGAGCCAGACTGGGTCATAATGGGGCAGGTGGTGAGGTCACAGTGAGGGAGGGGGATGAAAAGGAGGGCCCAGAGTGGCATTCCCTGGTAACCAGGGTCAGGTAAGCTGAGCCTGGACAGTCAAACAGGGCCCGGTGGCCGGCATACATCCCCTCGAGCGGTCATTCATTCGCTCACCGCCCGCTGACTCACTTGTTCAAATGACACATTGCGTCTCTTGGCCCCTCTTGAGACTAGGAAGACCTTGGCCTCAGAGGCCTGCTGAAGGCCTGGCTGGAGTCCAGAGCCTCAGCCTTCTTCATGCCCTTCACTGGGCCTGGAGCTGGACCTGCCCAGATGTGGAACCTCCCAGTTTGGAAGCAACTTCTTGTATGAGGCTCTCTGTGGACAGGGACAGCTGAGACACAGAGGAGGTGCCCAGAGACCAGGGGTTTGGAGTCTGCAGCTGCAGATGTACTTAGTGCATGGTATAGGACCAGGAGGGGCCTGCTGGCAGAACTGTGGCCACTAAACCAAAGGGACCCTCAGGCCAAGAAGGGGACACTGGCTTCTTATTGCAGGAAGCCAAGCGCAGGGACCCAGGCTGGCAGAAGGAGTGGCGCTTCCAAGCCACAGACCACCAATGTTTCCTGGACTCTGGCGCTCTTTATTCCTCTCTCCATGCCCTGCCGCCCCCTGCCCCTGCCCCCACTTGCTGCTGGTAAGTTCACTTTCCCAGTCTGGCTCCCGTGCAGAGAGGGCCTGGAGGCCGAGGTGGAAGGTAGCAGCGAGTTGGCCCGCGCTTGGCCCTCCTGCGGTTGCCGCTTCAGCACCAGACTGTCATACACCTGGTAGTTGGCATTGCCTCCCGGGTTCCGGCTGAGTGGCATGAAGGTGGGCGGGGGTGGAGGGTGCTCGGTAGCCTGGACGTCGGGCAGGAGGTGAGAGGGGCGGAGGAGCAGCGCTGAGCTGGGAGCCGGGGCCCGCTGGTCCGAGGCCTCGGCCAGTACCGTGAGGGAGGCGGAGGTGGCCACAGGGCGCCGCAAGGGCAGGATCTCAGCCCATTCGGCCGCCGGGTGCCGCACCTCGTGGGGATCGCGGGAGTAATCCAAGTGTCCCGTGGAGGGATGCAGGCTGCGGTTGGACTCGCTGTGAGCACAGCTGGGGAGGCTACGTCTGTGGGCCGGTGGGGTGTCGCGCTACCAGGCGTCGGGCCGGTAGACCCGAGGCACCAGAGCGGATGGAGGCTCAGAGCCCTCCAGACCCAGACTCCGCCATGGGCCCAGTTGCCGTCCTTTCGGCCCGCGAGCCCCTCGACCTGCACCTGGCCGCCCCCACCGGCGCCCAGCCCCGGCGCCGCCACCTGTGTGCCGGTGTGTCCCTCCACAGCTCCCTCCGACAAAAGCCCCACCCCCACCCCGCCCCTCTGGCGTGTCACCGCGGCCGGGTGCGGGAGCGGGATCGAGGGCAGGGGCCGCTTCCCCGGGCCTGCCGGCCACCAGGGGCGGGGTCCTGAGCTCGGCGGGGGGTGTGGGGGCAAGGGTGGCCTTGCCGGGGCTGAGGGGCCGTGGCGACTCAATGGTGGCTCCCGGTGGCTTCGGGCCAGCTGCTGTCGGGCAGGAGGGCCGGCCCGGGCTGCGGCCGGGCTGCGCCTAGGGCCGCGTGGGCGGGCAGGGCCGATGCCCAAGGGACCGCGGGCCCCGGGCCCTGAAGCCTCCGGGGCCACGTCCCTGTGAGCGACGTGCGGGATCTTGGGCGGGGCGCCAAG
This sequence comes from Globicephala melas, assembly GCF_963455315.2. Classification (NCBI taxonomy): domain Eukaryota; kingdom Metazoa; phylum Chordata; class Mammalia; order Artiodactyla; family Delphinidae; genus Globicephala; species Globicephala melas. Next base: position 339,327 of record NW_027207354.1, read on the forward strand.
CGCCGAAGGGTTTGCTGGGTCACGGCCGCCCTGGGCTGGGAGGTGGTCGCCAAACCCTCCGCCGCCGCCCGATACCCGAGACCTCCGTTGCCCCTGCCTGGGCGGGCGAGGGGGCCCTGCCGGGGCGGGCCGGCCACCAGGCTGGCGTTAAGGCGCCAGTGCCAGCGAAACTGGGCCTCAAGAGGCCGCCCGCGGCCCCCCGCCCCCGTCTACGGCCATACCACCCTGAACGCGCCCGATCTCGTCTGATCTCGGAAGCTAAGCAGGGTCGGGCCTGGTTAGTACTTGGATGGGAGACCGCCTGGGAATACCGGGTGCTGTAGGCTTTTTGCCTCCCGCTCTGCCCGCCTTCTCCTTTACTCGCCCGCGCCGGGGGGGCCGCCGGCTCCGCCCCCGCCGAGCCCCGCTGCAGGCAGTAGTCAAGGTGGGTTTACCTGCCCGAGCAGGAAGCTTGGGCGATGGCAGAAGTGGGAAGAAACTCTTGAGCACAGGTTCTTGGGATCCACGGAGCAGCGCATGCACATGCGATGGGTGCCTACACAGCTGGCTTGCTTGTCTGTGGGGAAAGGCGAGATGGGTCAGGGCCTGGGTTCCTGAGGGGCTGAGAATCAAGGCAGGGATAGAAGAAAGGGGACAGGCCCACATCCCCTGAACCCACGCCGGCGCCCACTCACCTTTGTGGAAAATACGATTGAAAAGTGCCCGCAAGAATCTCTTCAGATGCCTCCAGAGTTGAGGGAAGAAGGGGAGGGGGGAGGCCGGGAGCAGGGTGAGCCCTGAAATCCAACCCTTGTCCCGGTCACACCCCAGCAGCCCTCCCACCTCAGCCCCTTCAAGACCCCAGGGCTCCCCCAACCGCGCTGCACAGATCCTGCCCTGACCATAGTCACCATGTTGATCCCCACGTTGAGCAAGATGAAGCTGACCGGGATCAGAAGAATTGAGTATCCTTGCTCCTGGCATTTCCTGGGGATGGGGCCAGTGAACGGCTCGGCTCGGTAGTAGTTTCGCTCACCCATGGCCGTTGGTCCCAGGACTGCCTGGGCCCTCTGCCCTCCAGTTTTAACTGGGAGCCAGACTGGGTCATAATGGGGCAGGTGGTGAGGTCACAGTGAGGGAGGGGGATGAAAAGGAGGGCCCAGAGTGGCATTCCCTGGTAACCAGGGTCAGGTAAGCTGAGCCTGGACAGTCAAACAGGGCCCGGTGGCCGGCATACATCCCCTCGAGCGGTCATTCATTCGCTCACCGCCCGCTGACTCACTTGTTCAAATGACACATTGCGTCTCTTGGCCCCTCTTGAGACTAGGAAGACCTTGGCCTCAGAGGCCTGCTGAAGGCCTGGCTGGAGTCCAGAGCCTCAGCCTTCTTCATGCCCTTCACTGGGCCTGGAGCTGGACCTGCCCAGATGTGGAACCTCCCAGTTTGGAAGCAACTTCTTGTATGAGGCTCTCTGTGGACAGGGACAGCTGAGACACAGAGGAGGTGCCCAGAGACCAGGGGTTTGGAGTCTGCAGCTGCAGATGTACTTAGTGCATGGTATAGGACCAGGAGGGGCCTGCTGGCAGAACTGTGGCCACTAAACCAAAGGGACCCTCAGGCCAAGAAGGGGACACTGGCTTCTTATTGCAGGAAGCCAAGCGCAGGGACCCAGGCTGGCAGAAGGAGTGGCGCTTCCAAGCCACAGACCACCAATGTTTCCTGGACTCTGGCGCTCTTTATTCCTCTCTCCATGCCCTGCCGCCCCCTGCCCCTGCCCCCACTTGCTGCTGGTAAGTTCATTTTCCCAGTCTGGCTCCCGTGCAGAGAGGGCCTGGAGGCCGAGGTGGAAGGTAGCAGCGAGTTGGCCCGCGCTTGGCCCTCCTGCGGTTGCCGCTTCAGCACCAGACTGTCATACACCTGGTAGTTGGCATTGCCTCCCGGGTTCCGGCTGAGTGGCATGAAGGTGGGCGGGGGTGGAGGGTGCTCGGTAGCCTGGACGTCGGGCAGGAGGTGAGAGGGGCGGAGGAGCAGCGCTGAGCTGGGAGCCGGGGCCCGCTGGTCCGAGGCCTCGGCCAGTACCGTGAGGGAGGCGGAGGTGGCCACAGGGCGCCGCAAGGGCAGGATCTCAGCCCATTCGGCCGCCGGGTGCCGCACCTCGTGGGGATCGCGGGAGTAATCCAAGTGTCCCGTGGAGGGATGCAGGCTGCGGTTGGACTCGCTGTGAGCACAGCTGGGGAGGCTACGTCTGTGGGCCGGTGGGGTGTCGCGCTACCAGGCGTCGGGCCGGTAGACCCGAGGCACCAGAGCGGATGGAGGCTCAGAGCCCTCCAGACCCAGACTCCGCCATGGGCCCAGTTGCCATCCTTTCGGCCCGCGAGCCCCTCGACCTGCACCTGGCCGCCCCCACCGGCGCCCAGCCCCGGCGCCGCCACCTGTGTGCCGGTGTGTCCCTCCACAGCTCCCTCCGACAAAAGCCCCACCCCCACCCCGCCCCTCTGGCGTGTCAGCGCGGCCGGGTGCGGGAGCGGGATCGAGGGCAGGGGCCGCTTCCCCGGGCCTGCCGGCCACCAGGGGCGGGGTCCTGAGCTCGGCGGGGGGTGTGGGGGCAAGGGTGGCCTTGCCGGGGCTGAGGGGCCGTGGCGACTCAATGGTGGCTCCCGGTGGCTTCGGGCCAGCTGCTGTCGGGCAGGAGGGCCGGCCCGGGCTGCGGCCGGGCTGCGCCTAGGGCCGCGTGGGCGGGCAGGGCCGATGCCCAAGGGACCGCGGGCCCCGGGCCCTGAAGCCTCCGGGGCCACGTCCCTGTGAGCGACGTGCGGGATCTTGGGCGGGGCGCCAAGCGCCGAAGGGTTTGCTGGGTCATGGCCGCCCTGGGCTGGGAGGTGGTCGCCAAACCCTCCGCCGCCGCCCGATACCCGAGACCTCCGTTGCCCCTGCCTGGGCGGGCGAGGGGGCCCTGCCGGGGCGGGCCGGCCGCCAGGCTGGCGTTAAGGCGCCAGCGCCAGCGAAACTGGGCCTCAAGAGGCCGCCCGCGGCCCCCCGCCCCCGTCTACGGCCATACCACCCTGAACGCGCCCGATCTCGTCTGATCTCGGAAGCTAAGCAGGGTCGGGCCTGGTTAGTACTTGGATGGGAGACCGCCTGGGAATACCGGGTGCTGTAGGCTTTTTGCCTCCCGCTCCGCCCGCCTTCTCCTTTACTCGCCCGCGGCGGGGGCCGCCGGCTCCGCCCCCGCCGGGCCCCGCTGCAGGCCCCACCTCCTCAGGCCCCTCCCACCACGGCGCGCGCCGGCGGGGTCGCTCCCCGCCGGCCCGGCCGGCCAGGCGGCCAGAAGGCGGCCCTGGAAGGCAGGCGCACCCCAGACGCTCCCGGGGTGGCTGGCCCGGACCCAGACTCCGCCGCGGGCCCAGTTGCCGTCCTTTCGGCCCGCGAGCCCCTCGACCTGCACCTGGCCGCCCCCACCGGCGCCCAGCCCCGGCGCCGCCACCTGTGTGCCGGTGTGTCCCTCCACAGCTCCCTCCGACAAAAGCCCCCCCCCACCCCGCCCCTCTGGCGTGTCACCGCGGCCGGGTGCGGGAGCGGGATCGAGGGCAGGGGCCGCTTCCCCGGGCCTGCCGGCCACCAGGGGCGGGGTCCTGAGCTCGGCGGGGGGTGTGGGGGCAAGGGTGGCCTTGCCGGGGCTGAGGGGCCGTGGCGACTCAATGGTGGCTCCCAGTGGCTTCGGGCCAGCTGCTGTCGGGCAGGAGGGCCGGCCCGGGCTGCGGCCGGGCTGCGCCTAGGGCCGCGTGGGCGGGCAGGGCCGATGCCCAAGGGACCGCGGGCCCCGGGCCCTGAAGCCTCCGGGGCCACGTCCCTGTGAGCGACGTGCGGGATCTTGGGCGGGGCGCCAAGCGCCGAAGGGTTTGCTGGGTCACGGCCGCCCTGGGCTGGGAGGTGGTCGCCAAACCCTCCGCCGCCGCCCGATACCCGAGACCTCCGTTGCCCCTGCCTGGGCGGGCGAGGGGGCCCTGCCGGGGCGGGCCGGCCACCAGGCTGGCGTTAAGGCGCCAGCGCCAGCGAAACTGGGCCTCAAGAGGCCGCCCGCGGCCCCCCGCCCCCGTCTACGGCCATACCACCCTGAACGCGCCCGATCTCGTCTGATCTCGGAAGCTAAGCAGGGTCGGGCCTGGTTAGTACTTGGATGGGAGACCGCCTGGGAATACCGGGTGCTGTAGGCTTTTTGCCTCCCGCTCCGCCCGCCTTCTCCTTTACTCGCCCGCGGCGGGGGGGCCGCCGGCTCCGCCCCCGCCGAGCCCCGCTGCAGGCAGTAGTCAAGGTGGGTTTACCTGCCCGAGCAGGAAGCTTGGGCGATGGCAGAAGTGGGAAGAAACTCTTGAGCACAGGTTCTTGGGATCCACGGAGCAGCGCATGCACATGCGATGGGTGCCTACACAGCTGGCTTGCTTGTCTGTGGGGAAAGGTGAGATGGGTCAGGGCCTGGGTTCCTGAGGGGCTGAGAATCAAGGCAGGGATAGAAGAAAGGGGACAGGCCCACATCCCCTGAACCCACGCCGGCGCCCACTCACCTTTGTGGAAAATACGATTGAAAAGTGCCCGCAAGAATCTCTTCAGATGCCTCCAGAGTTGAGGCAAGAAGGGGAGGGGGGAGGCCGGGAGCAGGGTGAGCCCTGAAATCCAACCCTTGTCCCGGTCACACCCCAGCAGCCCTCCCACCTCAGCCCCTTCAAGACCCCAGGGCTCCCCCAACCGCGCTGCACAGATCCTGCCCTGACCATAGTCACCATGTTGATCCCCACGTTGAGCAAGATGAAGCTGACCGGGATCAGAAGAATTGAGTATCCTTGCTCCTGGCATTTCCTGGGGATGGGGCCAGTGAACGGCTCGGCTCGGTAGTAGTTTCGCTCACCCATGGCCGTTGGTCCCAGGACTGCCTGGGCCCTCTGCCCTCCAGTTTTAACTGGGAGCCAGACTGGGTCATAATGGGGCAGGTGGTGAGGTCACAGTGAGGGAGGGGGATGAAAAGGAGGGCCCAGAGTGGCATTCCCTGGTAACCAGGGTCAGGTAAGCTGAGCCTGGACAGTCAAACAGGGCCCGGTGGCCGGCATACATCCCCTCGAGCGGTCATTCATTCGCTCACCGCCCGCTGACTCACTTGTTCAAATGACACATTGCGTCTCTTGGCCCCTCTTGAGACTAGGAAGACCTTGGCCTCAGAGGCCTGCTGAAGGCCTGGCTGGAGTCCAGAGCCTCAGCCTTCTTCATGCCCTTCACTGGGCCTGGAGCTGGACCTGCCCAGATGTGGAACCTCCCAGTTTGGAAGCAACTTCTTGTATGAGGCTCTCTGTGGACAGGGACAGCTGAGACACAGAGGAGGTGCCCAGAGACCAGGGGTTTGGAGTCTGCAGCTGCAGATGTACTTAGTGCATGGTATAGGACCAGGAGGGGCCTGCTGGCAGAACTGTGGCCACTAAACCAAAGGGACCCTCAGGCCAAGAAGGGGACACTGGCTTCTTATTGCAGGAAGCCAAGCGCAGGGACCCAGGCTGGCAGAAGGAGTGGCGCTTCCAAGCCACAGACCACCAATGTTTCCTGGACTCTGGCGCTCTTTATTCCTCTCTCCATGCCCTGCCGCCCCCTGCCCCTGCCCCCATTTGCTGCTGGTAAGTTCATTTTCCCAGTCTGGCTCCCGTGCAGAGAGGGCCTGGAGGCCGAGGTGGAAGGTAGCAGCGAGTTGGCCCGCGCTTGGCCCTCCTGCGGTTGCCGCTTCAGCACCAGACTGTCATACACCTGGTAGTTGGCATTGCCTCCCGGGTTCCGGCTGAGTGGCATGAAGGTGGGCGGGGGTGGAGGGTGCTCGGTAGCCTGGACGTCGGGCAGGAGGTGAGAGGGGCGGAGGAGCAGCGCTGAGCTGGGAGCCGGGGCCCGCTGGTCCGAGGCCTCGGCCAGTACCGTGAGGGAGGCGGAGGTGGCCACAGGGCGCCGCAAGGGCAGGATCTCAGCCCATTCGGCCGCCGGGTGCCGCACCTCGTGGGGATCGCGGGAGTAATCCAAGTGTCCCGTGGAGGGATGCAGGCTGCGGTTGGACTCGCTGTGAGCACAGCTGGGGAGGCTACGTCTGTGGGCCGGTGGGGTGTCGCGCTACCAGGCGTCGGGCCGGTAGACCCGAGGCACCAGAGCGGATGGAGGCTCAGAGCCCTCCAGACCCAGACTCCGCCATGGGCCCAGTTGCCGTCCTTTCGGCCCGCGAGCCCCTCGACCTGCACCTGGCCGCCCCCACCGGCGCCCAGCCCCGGCGCCGCCACCTGTGTGCCGGTGTGTCCCTCCACAGCTCCCTCCGACAAAAGCCCCACCCCCACCCCGCCCCTCTGGCGTGTCAGCGCGGCCGGGTGCGGGAGCGGGATCGAGGGCAGGGGCCGCTTCCCCGGGCCTGCCGGCCACCAGGGGCGGGGTCCTGAGCTCGGCGGGGGGTGTGGGGGCAAGGGTGGCCTTGCCGGGGCTGAGGGGCCGTGGCGACTCAATGGTGGCTCCCGGTGGCTTCGGGCCAGCTGCTGTCGGGCAGGAGGGCCGGCCCGGGCTGCGGCCGGGCTGCGCCTAGGGCCGCGTGGGCGGGCAGGGCCGATGCCCAAGGGACCGCGGGCCCCGGGCCCTGAAGCCTCCGGGGCCACGTCCCTGTGAGCGACGTGCGGGATCTTGGGCGGGGCGCCAAGCGCCGAAGGGTTTGCTGGGTCACGGCCGCCCTGGGCTGGGAGGTGGTCGCCAAACCCTCCGCCGCCGCCCGATACCCGAGACCTCCGTTGCCCCTGCCTGGGCGGGCGAGGGGGCCCTGCCGGGGCGGGCCGGCCGCCAGGCTGGCGTTAAGGCGCCAGCGCCAGCGAAACTGGGCCTCAAGAGGCCGCCCGCGGCCCCCCGCCCCCGTCTACGGCCATACCACCCTGAACGCGCCCGACCTCGTCTGATCTCGGAAGCTAAGCAGGGTCGGGCCTGGTTAGTACTTGGATGGGAGACCGCCTGGGAATACCGGGTGCTGTAGGCTTTTTGCCTCCCGCTCCGCCCGCCTTCTCCTTTACTCGCCCGCGGCGGGGGCCGCCGGCTCCGCCCCCGCCGGGCCCCGCTGCAGGCCCCACCTCCTCAGGCCCCTCCCACCACGGCGCGCGCCGGCGGGGTCGCTCCCCGCCGGCCCGGCCGGCCAGGCGGCCAGAAGGCGGCCCTGGAAGGCAGGCGCACCCCAGACGCTCCCGGGGTGGCTGGCCCGGACCCAGACTCCGCCGCGGGCCCAGTTGCCGTCCTTTCGGCCCGCGAGCCCCTCGACCTGCACCTGGCCGCCCCCACCGGCGCCCAGCCCCGGCGCCGCCACCTGTGTGCCGGTGTGTCCCTCCACAGCTCCCTCCGACAAAAGCCCCCCCCCACCCCGCCCCTCTGGCGTGTCACCGCGGCCGGGTGCGGGAGCGGGATCGAGGGCAGGGGCCGCTTCCCCGGGCCTGCCGGCCACCAGGGGCGGGGTCCTGAGCTCGGCGGGGGGTGTGGGGGCAAGGGTGTCCTTGCCGGGGCTGAGGGGCCGTGGCGACTCAATGGTGGCTCCCAGTGGCTTCGGGCCAGCTGCTGTCGGGCAGGAGGGCCGGCCCGGGCTGCGGCCGGGCTGCGCCTAGGGCCGCGTGGGCGGGCAGGGCCGATGCCCAAGGGACCGCGGGCCCCGGGCCCTGAAGCCTCCGGGGCCACGTCCCTGTGAGCGACGTGCGGGATCTTGGGCGGGGCGCCAAGCGCCGAAGGGTTTGCTGGGTCACGGCCGCCCTGGGCTGGGAGGTGGTCGCCAAACCCTCTGCCGCCGCCCGATACCCGAGACCTCCGTTGCCCCTGCCTGGGCGGGCGAGGGGGCCCTGCCGGGGCGGGCCGGCCACCAGGCTGGCGTTAAGGCGCCAGCGCCAGCGAAACTGGGCCTCAAGAGGCCGCCCGCGGCCCCCCGCCCCCGTCTACGGCCATACCACCCTGAACGCGCCCGATCTCGTCTGATCTCGGAAGCTAAGCAGGGTCGGGCCTGGTTAGTACTTGGATGGGAGACCGCCTGGGAATACCGGGTGCTGTAGGCTTTTTGCCTCCCGCTCCGCCCGCCTTCTCCTTTACTCGCCCGCGGCGGGGGGGCCGCCGGCTCCGCCCCCGCCGAGCCCCGCTGCAGGCAGTAGTCAAGGTGGGTTTACCTGCCCGAGCAGGAAGCTTGGGCGATGGCAGAAGTGGGAAGAAACTCTTGAGCACAGGTTCTTGGGATCCACGGAGCAGCGCATGCACATGCGATGGGTGCCTACACAGCTGGCTTGCTTGTCTGTGGGGAAAGGTGAGATGGGTCAGGGCCTGGGTTCCTGAGGGGCTGAGAATCAAGGCAGGGATAGAAGAAAGGGGACAGGCCCACATCCCCTGAACCCACGCCGGCGCCCACTCACCTTTGTGGAAAATACGATTGAAAAGTGCCCGCAAGAATCTCTTCAGATGCCTCCAGAGTTGAGGGAAGAAGGGGAGGGGGGAGGCCGGGAGCAGGGTGAGCCCTGAAATCCAACCCTTGTCCCGGTCACACCCCAGCAGCCCTCCCACCTCAGCCCCTTCAAGACCCCAGGGCTCCCCCAACCGCGCTGCACAGATCCTGCCCTGACCATAGTCACCATGTTGATCCCCACGTTGAGCAAGATGAAGCTGACCGGGATCAGAAGAATTGAGTATCCTTGCTCCTGGCATTTCCTGGGGATGGGGCCAGTGAACGGCTCGGCTCGGTAGTAGTTTCGCTCACCCATGGCCGTTGGTCCCAGGACTGCCTGGGCCCTCTGCCCTCCAGTTTTAACTGGGAGCCAGACTGGGTCATAATGGGGCAGGTGGTGAGGTCACAGTGAGGGAGGGGGATGAAAAGGAGGGCCCAGAGTGGCATTCCCTGGTAACCAGGGTCAGGTAAGCTGAGCCTGGACAGTCAAACAGGGCCCGGTGGCCGGCATACATCCCCTCGAGCGGTCATTCATTCGCTCACCGCCCGCTGACTCACTTGTTCAAATGACACATTGCGTCTCTTGGCCCCTCTTGAGACTAGGAAGACCTTGGCCTCAGAGGCCTGCTGAAGGCCTGGCTGGAGTCCAGAGCCTCAGCCTTCTTCATGCCCTTCACTGGGCCTGGAGCTGGACCTGCCCAGATGTGGAACCTCCCAGTTTGGAAGCAACTTCTTGTATGAGGCTCTCTGTGGACAGGGACAGCTGAGACACAGAGGAGGTGCCCAGAGACCAGGGGTTTGGAGTCTGCAGCTGCAGATGTACTTAGTGCATGGTATAGGACCAGGAGGGGCCTGCTGGCAGAACTGTGGCCACTAAACCAAAGGGACCCTCAGGCCAAGAAGGGGACACTGGCTTCTTATTGCAGGAAGCCAAGCGCAGGGACCCAGGCTGGCAGAAGGAGTGGCGCTTCCAAGCCACAGACCACCAATGTTTCCTGGACTCTGGCGCTCTTTATTCCTCTCTCCATGCCCTGCCGCCCCCTGCCCCTGCCCCCACTTGCTGCTGGTAAGTTCACTTTCCCAGTCTGGCTCCCGTGCAGAGAGGGCCTGGAGGCCGAGGTGGAAGGTAGCAGCGAGTTGGCCCGCGCTTGGCCCTCCTGCGGTTGCCGCTTCAGCACCAGACTGTCATACACCTGGTAGTTGGCATTGCCTCCCGGGTTCCGGCTGAGTGGCATGAAGGTGGGCGGGGGTGGAGGGTGCTCGGTAGCCTGGACGTCGGGCAGGAGGTGAGAGGGGCGGAGGAGCAGCGCTGAGCTGGGAGCCGGGGCCCGCTGGTCCGAGGCCTCGGCCAGTACCGTGAGGGAGGCGGAGGTGGCCACAGGGCGCCGCAAGGGCAGGATCTCAGCCCATTCGGCCGCCGGGTGCCGCACCTCGTGGGGATCGCGGGAGTAATCCAAGTGTCCCGTGGAGGGATGCAGGCTGCGGTTGGACTCGCTGTGAGCACAGCTGGGGAGGCTACGTCTGTGGGCCGGTGGGGTGTCGCGCTACCAGGCGTCGGGCCGGTAGACCCGAGGCACCAGAGCGGATGGAGGCTCAGAGCCCTCCAGACCCAGACTCCGCCATGGGCCCAGTTGCCGTCCTTTCGGCCCGCGAGCCCCTCGACCTGCACCTGGCCGCCCCCACCGGCGCCCAGCCCCGGCGCCGCCACCTGTGTGCCGGTGTGTCCCTCCACAGCTCCCTCCGACAAAAGCCCCACCCCCACCCCGCCCCTCTGGCGTGTCAGCGCGGCCGGGTGCGGGAGCGGGATCGAGGGCAGGGGCCGCTTCCCCGGGCCTGCCGGCCACCAGGGGCGGGGTCCTGAGCTCGGCGGGGGGTGTGGGGGCAAGGGTGGCCTTGCCGGGGCTGAGGGGCCGTGGCGACTCAATGGTGGCTCCCGGTGGCTTCGGGCCAGCTGCTGTCGGGCAGGAGGGCCGGCCCGGGCTGCGGCCGGGCTGCGCCTAGGGCCGCGTGGGCGGGCAGGGCCGATGCCCAAGGGACCGCGGGCCCCGGGCCCTGAAGCCTCCGGGGCCACGTCCCTGTGAGCGACGTGCGGGATCTTGGGCGGGGCGCCAAGCGCCGAAGGGTTTGCTGGGTCACGGCCGCCCTGGGCTGGGAGGTGGTCGCCAAACCCTCCGCCGCCGCCCGATACCCGAGACCTCCGTTGCCCCTGCCTGGGCGGGCGAGGGGGCCCTGCCGGGGCGGGCCGGCCACCAGGCTGGCGTTAAGGCGCCAGCGCCAGCGAAACTGGGCCTCAAGAGGCCGCCCGCGGCCCCCCGCCCCCGTCTACGGCCATACCACCCTGAACGCGCCCGATCTCGTCTGATCTCGGAAGCTAAGCAGGGTCGGGCCTGGTTAGTACTTGGATGGGAGACCGCCTGGGAATACCGGGTGCTGTAGGCTTTTTGCCTCCCGCTCCGCCCGCCTTCTCCTTTACTCGCCCGCGCCGGGGGGGCCGCCGGCTCCGCCCCCGCCGAGCCCCGCTGCAGGCAGTAGTCAAGGTGGGTTTACCTGCCCGAGCAGGAAGCTTGGGCGATGGCAGAAGTGGGAAGAAACTCTTGAGCACAGGTTCTTGGGATCCACGGAGCAGCGCATGCACATGCGATGGGTGCCTACACAGCTGGCTTGCTTGTCTGTGGGGAAAGGCGAGATGGGTCAGGGCCTGGGTTCCTGAGGGGCTGAGAATCAAGGCAGGGATAGAAGAAAGGGGACAGGCCCACATCCCCTGAACCCACGCCGGCGCCCACTCACCTTTGTGGAAAATACGATTGAAAAGTGCCCGCAAGAATCTCTTCAGATGCCTCCAGAGTTGAGGGAAGAAGGGGAGGGGGGAGGCCGGGAGCAGGGTGAGCCCTGAAATCCAACCCTTGTCCCGGTCACACCCCAGCAGCCCTCCCACCTCAGCCCCTTCAAGACCCCAGGGCTCCCCCAACCGCGCTGCACAGATCCTGCCCTGACCATAGTCACCATGTTGATCCCCACGTTGAGCAAGATGAAGCTGACCGGGATCAGAAGAATTGAGTATCCTTGCTCCTGGCATTTCCTGGGGATGGGGCCAGTGAACGGCTCGGCTCGGTAGTAGTTTCGCTCACCCATGGCCGTTGGTCCCAGGACTGCCTGGGCCCTCTGCCCTCCAGTTTTAACTGGGAGCCAGACTGGGTCATAATGGGGCAGGTGGTGAGGTCACAGTGAGGGAGGGGGATGAAAAGGAGGGCCCAGAGTGGCATTCCCTGGTAACCAGGGTCAGGTAAGCTGAGCCTGGACAGTCAAACAGGGCCCGGTGGCCGGCATACATCCCCTCGAGCGGTCATTCATTCGCTCACCGCCCGCTGACTCACTTGTTCAAATGACACATTGCGTCTCTTGGCCCCTCTTGAGACTAGGAAGACCTTGGCCTCAGAGGCCTGCTGAAGGCCTGGCTGGAGTCCAGAGCCTCAGCCTTCTTCATGCCCTTCACTGGGCCTGGAGCTGGACCTGCCCAGATGTGGAACCTCCCAGTTTGGAAGCAACTTCTTGTATGAGGCTCTCTGTGGACAGGGACAGCTGAGACACAGAGGAGGTGCCCAGAGACCAGGGGTTTGGAGTCTGCAGCTGCAGATGTACTTAGTGCATGGTATAGGACCAGGAGGGGCCTGCTGGCAGAACTGTGGCCACTAAACCAAAGGGACCCTCAGGCCAAGAAGGGGACACTGGCTTCTTATTGCAGGAAGCCAAGCGCAGGGACCCAGGCTGGCAGAAGGAGTGGCGCTTCCAAGCCACAGACCACCAATGTTTCCTGGACTCTGGCGCTCTTTATTCCTCTCTCCATGCCCTGCCGCCCCCTGCCCCTGCCCCCATTTGCTGCTGGTAAGTTCATTTTCCCAGTCTGGCTCCCGTGCAGAGAGGGCCTGGAGGCCGAGGTGGAAGGTAGCAGCGAGTTGGCCCGCGCTTGGCCCTCCTGCGGTTGCCGCTTCAGCACCAGACTGTCATACACCTGGTAGTTGGCATTGCCTCCCGGGTTCCGGCTGAGTGGCATGAAGGTGGGCGGGGGTGGAGGGTGCTCGGTAGCCTGGACGTCGGGCAGGAGGTGAGAGGGGCGGAGGAGCAGCGCTGAGCTGGGAGCCGGGGCCCGCTGGTCCGAGGCCTCGGCCAGTACCGTGAGGGAGGCGGAGGTGGCCACAGGGCGCCGCAAGGGCAGGATCTCAGCCCATTCGGCCGCCGGGTGCCGCACCTCGTGGGGATCGCGGGAGTAATCCAAGTGTCCCGTGGAGGGATGCAGGCTGCGGTTGGACTCGCTGTGAGCACAGCTGGGGAGGCTACGTCTGTGGGCCGGTGGGGTGTCGCGCTACCAGGCGTCGGGCCGGTAGACCCGAGGCACCAGAGCGGATGGAGGCTCAGAGCCCTCCAGACCCAGACTCCGCCATGGGCCCAGTTGCCGTCCTTTCGGCCCGCGAGCCCCTCGACCTGCACCTGGCCGCCCCCACCGGCGCCCAGCCCCGGCGCCGCCACCTGTGTGCCGGTGTGTCCCTCCACAGCTCCCTCCGACAAAAGCCCCACCCCCACCCCGCCCCTCTGGCGTGTCAGCGCGGCCGGGTGCGGGAGCGGGATCGAGGGCAGGGGCCGCTTCCCCGGGCCTGCCGGCCACCAGGGGCGGGGTCCTGAGCTCGGCGGGGGGTGTGGGGGCAAGGGTGGCCTTGCCGGGGCTGAGGGGCCGTGGCGACTCAATGGTGGCTCCCGGTGGCTTCGGGCCAGCTGCTGTCGGGCAGGAGGGCCGGCCCGGGCTGCGGCCGGGCTGCGCCTAGGGCCGCGTGGGCGGGCAGGGCCGATGCCCAAGGGACCGCGGGCCCCGGGCCCTGAAGCCTCCGGGGCCACGTCCCTGTGAGCGACGTGCGGGATCTTGGGCGGGGCGCCAAGCGCCGAAGGGTTTGCTGGGTCACGGCCGCCCTGGGCTGGGAGGTGGTCGCCAAACCCTCCGCCGCCGCCCGATACCCGAGACCTCCGTTGCCCCTGCCTGGGCGGGCGAGGGGGCCCTGCCGGGGCGGGCCGGCCGCCAGGCTGGCGTTAAGGCGCCAGCGCCAGCGAAACTGGGCCTCAAGAGGCCGCCCGCGGCCCCCCGCCCCCGTCTACGGCCATACCACCCTGAACGCGCCCGATCTCGTCTGATCTCGGAAGCTAAGCAGGGTCGGGCCTGGTTAGTACTTGGATGGGAGACCGCCTGGGAATACCGGGTGCTGTAGGCTTTTTGCCTCCCGCTCCGCCCGCCTTCTCCTTTACTCGCCCGCGGCGGGGGCCGCCGGCTCCGCCCCCGCCGGGCCCCGCTGCAGGCCCCACCTCCTCAGGCCCCTCCCACCACGGCGCGCGCCGGCGGGGTCGCTCCCCGCCGGCCCGGCCGGCCAGGCGGCCAGAAGGCGGCCCTGGAAGGCAGGCGCACCCCAGACGCTCCCGGGGTGGCTGGCCCGGACCCAGACTCCGCCGCGGGCCCAGTTGCCGTCCTTTCGGCCCGCGAGCCCCTCGACCTGCACCTGGCCGCCCCCACCGGCGCCCAGCCCCGGCGCCGCCACCTGTGTGCCGGTGTGTCCCTCCACAGCTCCATCCGACAAAAGCCCCCCCCCACCCCGCCCCTCTGGCGTGTCACCGCGGCCGGGTGCGGGAGCGGGATCGAGGGCAGGGGCCGCTTCCCCGGGCCTGCCGGCCACCAGGGGCGGGGTCCTGAGCTCGGCGGGGGGTGTGGGGGCAAGGGTGGCCTTGCCGGGGCTGAGGGGCCGTGGCGACTCAATGGTGGCTCCCAGTGGCTTCGGGCCAGCTGCTGTCGGGCAGGAGGGCCGGCCCGGGCTGCGGCCGGGCTGCGCCTAGGGCCGCGTGGGCGGGCAGGGCCGATGCCCAAGGGACCGCGGGCCCCGGGCCCTGAAGCCTCCGGGGCCACGTCCCTGTGAGCGACGTGCGGGATCTTGGGCGGGGCGCCAAGCGCCGAAGGGTTTGCTGGGTCACGGCCGCCCTGGGCTGGGAGGTGGTCGCCAAACCCTCCGCCGCCGCCCGATACCCGAGACCTCCGTTGCCCCTGCCTGGGCGGGCGAGGGGGCCCTGCCGGGGCGGGCCGGCCACCAGGCTGGCGTTAAGGCGCCAGCGCCAGCGAAACTGGGCCTCAAGAGGCCGCCCGCGGCCCCCCGCCCCCGTCTACGGCCATACCACCCTGAACGCGCCCGATCTCGTCTGATCTCGGAAGCTAAGCAGGGTCGGGCCTGGTTAGTACTTGGATGGGAGACCGCCTGGGAATACCGGGTGCTGTAGGCTTTTTGCCTCCCGCTCCGCCCGCCTTCTCCTTTACTCGCCCGCGGCGGGGGGGCCGCCGGCTCCGCCCCCGCCGAGCCCCGCTGCAGGCAGTAGTCAAGGTGGGTTTACCTGCCCGAGCAGGAAGCTTGGGCGATGGCAGAAGTGGGAAGAAACTCTTGAGCACAGGTTCTTGGGATCCACGGAGCAGCGCATGCACATGCGATGGGTGCCTACACAGCTGGCTTGCTTGTCTGTGGGGAAAGGTGAGATGGGTCAGGGCCTGGGTTCCTGAGGGGCTGAGAATCAAGGCAGGGATAGAAGAAAGGGGACAGGCCCACATCCCCTGAACCCACGCCGGCGCCCACTCACCTTTGTGGAAAATACGATTGAAAAGTGCCCGCAAGAATCTCTTCAGATGCCTCCAGAGTTGAGGGAAGAAGGGGAGGGGGGAGGCCGGGAGCAGGGTGAGCCCTGAAATCCAACCCTTGTCCCGGTCACACCCCAGCAGCCCTCCCACCTCAGCCCCTTCAAGACCCCAGGGCTCCCCCAACCGCGCTGCACAGATCCTGCCCTGACCATAGTCGCCATGTTGATCCCCACGTTGAGCAAGATGAAGCTGACCGGGATCAGAAGAATTGAGTATCCTTGCTCCTGGCATTTCCTGGGGATGGGGCCAGTGAACGGCTCGGCTCGGTAGTAGTTTCGCTCACCCATGGCCGTTGGTCCCAGGACTGCCTGGGCCCTCTGCCCTCCAGTTTTAACTGGGAGCCAGACTGGGTCATAATGGGGCAGGTGGTGAGGTCACAGTGAGGGAGGGGGATGAAAAGGAGGGCCCAGAGTGGCATTCCCTGGTAACCAGGGTCAGGTAAGCTGAGCCTGGACAGTCAAACAGGGCCCGGTGGCCGGCATACATCCCCTCGAGCGGTCATTCATTCGCTCACCGCCCGCTGACTCACTTGTTCAAATGACACATTGCGTCTCTTGGCCCCTCTTGAGACTAGGAAGACCTTGGCCTCAGAGGCCTGCTGAAGGCCTGGCTGGAGTCCAGAGCCTCAGCCTTCTTCATGCCCTTCACTGGGCCTGGAGCTGGACCTGCCCAGATGTGGAACCTCCCAGTTTGGAAGCAACTTCTTGTATGAGGCTCTCTGTGGACAGGGACAGCTGAGACACAGAGGAGGTGCCCAGAGACCAGGGGTTTGGAGTCTGCAGCTGCAGATGTACTTAGTGCATGGTATAGGACCAGGAGGGGCCTGCTGGCAGAACTGTGGCCACTAAACCAAAGGGACCCTCAGGCCAAGAAGGGGACACTGGCTTCTTATTGCAGGAAGCCAAGCGCAGGGACCCAGGCTGGCAGAAGGAGTGGCGCTTCCAAGCCACAGACCACCAATGTTTCCTGGACTCTGGCGCTCTTTATTCCTCTCTCCATGCCCTGCCGCCCCCTGCCCCTGCCCCCATTTGCTGCTGGTAAGTTCATTTTCCCAGTCTGGCTCCCGTGCAGAGAGGGCCTGGAGGCCGAGGTGGAAGGTAGCAGCGAGTTGGCCCGCGCTTGGCCCTCCTGCGGTTGCCGCTTCAGCACCAGACTGTCATACACCTGGTAGTTGGCATTGCCTCCCGGGTTCCGGCTGAGTGGCATGAAGGTGGGCGGGGGTGGAGGGTGCTCGGTAGCCTGGACGTCGGGCAGGAGGTGAGAGGGGCGGAGGAGCAGCGCTGAGCTGGGAGCCGGGGCCCGCTGGTCCGAGGCCTCGGCCAGTACCGTGAGGGAGGCGGAGGTGGCCACAGGGCGCCGCAAGGGCAGGATCTCAGCCCATTCGGCCGCCGGGTGCCGCACCTCGTGGGGATCGTGGGAGTAATCCAAGTGTCCCGTGGAGGGATGCAGGCTGCGGTTGGACTCGCTGTGAGCACAGCTGGGGAGGCTACGTCTGTGGGCCGGTGGGGTGTCGCGCTACCAGGCGTCGGGCCGGTAGACCCGAGGCACCAGAGCGGATGGAGGCTCAGAGCCCTCCAGACCCAGACTCCGCCATGGGCCCAGTTGCCGTCCTTTCGGCCCGCGAGCCCCTCGACCTGCACCTGGCCGCCCCCACCGGCGCCCAGCCCCGGCGCCGCCACCTGTGTGCCGGTGTGTCCCTCCACAGCTCCCTCCGACAAAAGCCCCCCCCCACCCCGCCCCTCTGGCGTGTCACCGCGGCCGGGTGCGGGAGCGGGATCGAGGGCAGGGGCCGCTTCCCCGGGCCTGCCGGCCACCAGGGGCGGGGTCCTGAGCTCGGCGGGGGGTGTGGGGGCAAGGGTGGCCTTGCCGGGGCTGAGGGGCCGTGGCGACTCAATGGTGGCTCCCAGTGGCTTCGGGCCAGCTGCTGTCGGGCAGGAGGGCCGGCCCGGGCTGCGGCCGGGCTGCGCCTAGGGCCGCGTGGGCGGGCAGGGCCGATGCCCAAGGGACCGCGGGCCCCGGGCCCTGAAGCCTCCGGGGCCACGTCCCTGTGAGCGACGTGCGGGATCTTGGGCGGGGCGCCAAGCGCCGAAGGGTTTGCTGGGTCACGGCCGCCCTGGGCTGGGAGGTGGTCGCCAAACCCTCCGCCGCCGCCCGATACCCGAGACCTCCGTTGCCCCTGCCTGGGCGGGCGAGGGGGCCCTGCCGGGGCGGGCCGGCCGCCAGGCTGGCGTTAAGGCGCCAGCGCCAGCGAAACTGGGCCTCAAGAGGCCGCCCGCGGCCCCCCGCCCCCGTCTACGGCCATACCACCCTGAACGCGCCCGATCTCGTCTGATCTCGGAAGCTAAGCAGGGTCGGGCCTGGTTAGTACTTGGATGGGAGACCGCCTGGGAATACCGGGTGCTGTAGGCTTTTTGCCTCCCGCTCCGCCCGCCTTCTCCTTTACTCGCCCGCGGCGGGGGCCGCCGGCTCCGCCCCCGCCGGGCCCCGCTGCAGGCCCCACCTCCTCAGGCCCCTCCCACCACGGCGCGCGCCGGCGGGGTCGCTCCCCGCCGGCCCGGCCGGCCAGGCGGCCAGAAGGCGGCCCTGGAAGGCAGGCGCACCCCAGACGCTCCCGGGGTGGCTGGCCCGGACCCAGACTCCGCCGCGGGCCCAGTTGCCGTCCTTTCGGCCCGCGAGCCCCTCGACCTGCACCTGGCCGCCCCCACCGGCGCCCAGCCCCGGCGCCGCCACCTGTGTGCCGGTGTGTCCCTCCACAGCTCCCTCCGACAAAAGCCCCCCCCACCCCGCCCCTCTGGCGTGTCACCGCGGCCGGGTGCGGGAGCGGGATCGAGGGCAGGGGCCGCTTCCCCGGGCCTGCCGGCCACCAGGGGCGGGGTCCTGAGCTCGGCGGGGGGTGTGGGGGCAAGGGTGGCCTTGCCGGGGCTGAGGGGCCGTGGCGACTCAATGGTGGCTCCCGGTGGCTTCGGGCCAGCTGCTGTCGGGCAGGAGGGCCGGCCCGGGCTGCGGCCGGGCTGCGCCTAGGGCCGCGTGGGCGGGCAGGGCCGATGCCCAAGGGACCGCGGGCCCCGGGCCCTGAAGCCTCCGGGGCCACGTCCCTGTGAGCGACGTGCGGGATCTTGGGCGGGGCGCCAAGCGCCGAAGGGTTTGCTGGGTCACGGCCGCCCTGGGCTGGGAGGTGGTCGCCAAACCCTCCGCCGCCGCCCGATACCCGAGACCTCCGTTGCCCCTGCCTGGGCGGGCGAGGGGGCCCTGCCGGGGCGGGCCGGCCGCCAGGCTGGCGTTAAGGCGCCAGCGCCAGCGAAACTGGGCCTCAAGAGGCCGCCCGCGGCCCCCCGCCCCCGTCTACGGCCATACCACCCTGAACGCGCCCGATCTCGTCTGATCTCGGAAGCTAAGCAGGGTCGGGCCTGGTTAGTACTTGGATGGGAGACCGCCTGGGAATACCGGGTGCTGTAGGCTTTTTGCCTCCCGCTCCGCCCGCCTTCTCCTTTACTCGCCCGCGGCGGGGGCCGCCGGCTCCGCCCCCGCCGGGCCCCGCTGCAGGCCCCACCTCCTCAGGCCCCTCCCACCACGGCGCGCGCCGGCGGGGTCGCTCCCCGCCGGCCCGGCCGGCCAGGCGGCCAGAAGGCGGCCCTGGAAGGCAGGCGCACCCCAGACGCTCCCGGGGTGGCTGGCCCGGACCCAGACTCCGCCGCGGGCCCAGTTGCCGTCCTTTCGGCCCGCGAGCCCCTCGACCTGCACCTGGCCGCCCCCACCGGCGCCCAGCCCCGGCGCCGCCACCTGTGTGCCGGTGTGTCCCTCCACAGCTCCCTCCGACAAAAGCCCCCCCCACCCCGCCCCTCTGGCGTGTCACCGCGGCCGGGTGCGGGAGCGGGATCGAGGGCAGGGGCCGCTTCCCCGGGCCTGCCGGCCACCAGGGGCGGGGTCCTGAGCTCGGCGGGGGGTGTGGGGGCAAGGGTGGCCTTGCCGGGGCTGAGGGGCCGTGGCGACTCAATGGTGGCTCCCGGTGGCTTCGGGCCAGCTGCTGTCGGGCAGGAGGGCCGGCCCGGGCTGCGGCCGGGCTGCGCCTAGGGCCGCGTGGGCGGGCAGGGCCGATGCCCAAGGGACCGCGGGCCCCAGGCCCTGAAGCCTCCGGGGCCACGTCCCTGTGAGCGACGTGCGGGATCTTGGGCGGGGCGCCAAGCGCCGAAGGGTTTGCTGGGTCACGGCCGCCCTGGGCTGGGAGGTGGTCGCCAAACCCTCCGCCGCCGCCCGATACCCGAGACCTCCGTTGCCCCTGCCTGGGCGGGCGAGGGGGCCCTGCCGGGGCGGGCCGGCCGCCAGGCTGGCGTTAAGGCGCCAGCGCCAGCGAAACTGGGCCTCAAGAGGCCGCCCGCGGCCCCCCGCCCCCGTCTACGGCCATACCACCCTGAACGCGCCCGATCTCGTCTGATCTCGGAAGCTAAGCAGGGTCGGGCCTGGTTAGTACTTGGATGGGAGACCGCCTGGGAATACCGGGTGCTGTAGGCTTTTTGCCTCCCGCTCCGCCCGCCTTCTCCTTTACTCGCCCGCGGCGGGGGCCGCCGGCTCCGCCCCCGCCGGGCCCCGCTGCAGGCCCCACCTCCTCAGGCCCCTCCCACCACGGCGCGCGCCGGCGGGGTCGCTCCCCGCCGGCCCGGCCGGCCAGGCGGCCAGAAGGCGGCCCTGGAAGGCAGGCGCACCCCAGACGCTCCCGGGGTGGCTGGCCCGTACCCAGACTCCGCCGCGGGCCCAGTTGCCGTCCTTTCGGCCCGCGAGCCCCTCGACCTGCACCTGGCCGCCCCCACCGGCGCCCAGCCCCGGCGCCGCCACCTGTGTGCCGGTGTGTCCCTCCACAGCTCCCTCCGACAAAAGCCCCCCCCACCCCGCCCCTCTGGCGTGTCACCGCGGCCGGGTGCGGGAGCGGGATCGAGGGCAGGGGCCGCTTCCCCGGGCCTGCCGGCCACCAGGGGCGGGGTCCTGAGCTCGGCGGGGGGTGTGGGGGCAAGGGTGGCCTTGCCGGGGCTGAGGGGCCGTGGCGACTCAATGGTGGCTCCCGGTGGCTTCGGGCCAGCTGCTGTCGGGCAGGAGGGCCGGCCCGGGCTGCGGCCGGGCTGCGCCTAGGGCCGCGTGGGCGGGCAGGGCCGATGCCCAAGGGACCGCGGGCCCCGGGCCCTGAAGCCTCCGGGGCCACGTCCCTGTGAGCGACGTGCGGGATCTTGGGCGGGGCGCCAAGCGCCGAAGGGTTTGCTGGGTCACGGCCGCCCTGGGCTGGGAGGTGGTCGCCAAACCCTCCGCCGCCGCCCGATACCCGAGACCTCCGTTGCCCCTGCCTGGGCGGGCGAGGGGGCCCTGCCGGGGCGGGCCGGCCGCCAGGCTGGCGTTAAGGCGCCAGCGCCAGCGAAACTGGGCCTCAAGAGGCCGCCCGCGGCCCCCCGCCCCCGTCTACGGCCATACCACCCTGAACGCGCCCGATCTCGTCTGATCTCGGAAGCTAAGCAGGGTCGGGCCTGGTTAGTACTTGGATGGGAGACCGCCTGGGAATACCGGGTGCTGTAGGCTTTTTGCCTCCCGCTCCGCCCGCCTTCTCCTTTACTCGCCCGCGCCCGGGGGGGCCGCCGGCTCCGCCCCCGCCGAGCCCCGCTGCAGGCAGTAGTCAAGGTGGGTTTACCTGCCCGAGCAGGAAGCTTGGGCGATGGCAGAAGTGGGAAGAAACTCTTGAGCACAGGTTCTTGGGATCCACGGAGCAGCGCATGCACATGCGATGGGTGCCTACACAGCTGGCTTGCTTGTCTGTGGGGAAAGGCGAGATGGGTCAGGGCCTGGGTTCCTGAGGGGCTGAGAATCAAGGCAGGGATAGAAGAAAGGGGACAGGCCCACATCCCCTGAACCCACGCCGGCGCCCACTCACCTTTGTGGAAAATACGATTGAAAAGTGCCCGCAAGAATCTCTTCAGATGCCTCCAGAGTTGAGGGAAGAAGGGGAGGGGGGAGGCCGGGAGCAGGGTGAGCCCTGAAATCCAACCCTTGTCCCGGTCACACCCCAGCAGCCCTCCCACCTCAGCCCCTTCAAGACCCCAGGGCTCCCCCAACCGCGCTGCACAGATCCTGCCCTGACCATAGTCACCATGTTGATCCCCACGTTGAGCAAGATGAAGCTGACCGGGATCAGAAGAATTGAGTATCCTTGCTCCTGGCATTTCCTGGGGATGGGGCCAGTGAACGGCTCGGCTCGGTAGTAGTTTCGCTCACCCATGGCCGTTGGTCCCAGGACTGCCTGGGCCCTCTGCCCTCCAGTTTTAACTGGGAGCCAGACTGGGTCATAATGGGGCAGGTGGTGAGGTCACAGTGAGGGAGGGGGATGAAAAGGAGGGCCCAGAGTGGCATTCCCTGGTAACCAGGGTCAGGTAAGCTGAGCCTGGACAGTCAAACAGGGCCCGGTGGCCGGCATACATCCCCTCGAGCGGTCATTCATTCGCTCACCGCCCGCTGACTCACTTGTTCAAATGACACATTGCGTCTCTTGGCCCCTCTTGAGACTAGGAAGACCTTGGCCTCAGAGGCCTGCTGAAGGCCTGGCTGGAGTCCAGAGCCTCAGCCTTCTTCATGCCCTTCACTGGGCCTGGAGCTGGACCTGCCCAGATGTGGAACCTCCCAGTTTGGAAGCAACTTCTTGTATGAGGCTCTCTGTGGACAGGGACAGCTGAGACACAGAGGAGGTGCCCAGAGACCAGGGGTTTGGAGTCTGCAGCTGCAGATGTACTTAGTGCATGGTATAGGACCAGGAGGGGCCTGCTGGCAGAACTGTGGCCACTAAACCAAAGGGACCCTCAGGCCAAGAAGGGGACACTGGCTTCTTATTGCAGGAAGCCAAGCGCAGGGACCCAGGCTGGCAGAAGGAGTGGCGCTTCCAAGCCACAGACCACCAATGTTTCCTGGACTCTGGCGCTCTTTATTCCTCTCTCCATGCCCTGCCGCCCCCTGCCCCTGCCCCCACTTGCTGCTGGTAAGTTCACTTTCCCAGTCTGGCTCCCGTGCAGAGAGGGCCTGGAGGCCGAGGTGGAAGGTAGCAGCGAGTTGGCCCGCGCTTGGCCCTCCTGCGGTTGCCGCTTCAGCACCAGACTGTCATACACCTGGTAGTTGGCATTGCCTCCCGGGTTCCGGCTGAGTGGCATGAAGGTGGGCGGGGGTGGAGGGTGCTCGGTAGCCTGGACGTCGGGCAGGAGGTGAGAGGGGCGGAGGAGCAGCGCTGAGCTGGGAGCCGGGGCCCGCTGGTCCGAGGCCTCGGCCAGTACCGTGAGGGAGGCGGAGGTGGCCACAGGGCGCCGCAAGGGCAGGATCTCAGCCCATTCGGCCGCCGGGTGCCGCACCTCGTGGGGATCGCGGGAGTAATCCAAGTGTCCCGTGGAGGGATGCAGGCTGCGGTTGGACTCGCTGTGAGCACAGCTGGGGAGGCTACGTCTGTGGGCCGGTGGGGTGTCGCGCTACCAGGCGTCGGGCCGGTAGACCCGAGGCACCAGAGCGGATGGAGGCTCAGAGCCCTCCAGACCCAGACTCCGCCATGGGCCCAGTTGCCGTCCTTTCGGCCCGCGAGCCCCTCGACCTGCACCTGGCCGCCCCCACCGGCGCCCAGCCCCGGCGCCGCCACCTGTGTGCCGGTGTGTCCCTCCACAGCTCCCTCCGACAAAAGCCCCACCCCCACCCCGCCCCTCTGGCGTGTCACCGCGGCCGGGTGCGGGAGCGGGATCGAGGGCAGGGGCCGCTTCCCCGGGCCTGCCGGCCACCAGGGGCGGGGTCCTGAGCTCGGCGGGGGGTGTGGGGGCAAGGGTGGCCTTGCCGGGGCTGAGGGGCCGTGGCGACTCAATGGTGGCTCCCGGTGGCTTCGGGCCAGCTGCTGTCGGGCAGGAGGGCCGGCCCGGGCTGCGGCCGGGCTGCGCCTAGGGCCGCGTGGGCGGGCAGGGCCGATGCCCAAGGGACCGCGGGCCCCGGGCCCTGAAGCCTCCGGGGCCACGTCCCTGTGAGCGACGTGCGGGATCTTGGGCGGGGCGCCAAGCGCCGAAGGGTTTGCTGGGTCACGGCCGCCCTGGGCTGGGAGGTGGTCGCCAAACCCTCCGCCGCCGCCCGATACCCGAGACCTCCGTTGCCCCTGCCTGGGCGGGCGAGGGGGCCCTGCCGGGGCGGGCCGGCCGCCAGGCTGGCGTTAAGGCGCCAGCGCCAGCGAAACTGGGCCTCAAGAGGCCGCCCGCGGCCCCCCGCCCCCGTCTACGGCCATACCACCCTGAACGCGCCCGATCTCGTCTGATCTCGGAAGCTAAGCAGGGTCGGGCCTGGTTAGTACTTGGATGGGAGACCGCCTGGGAATACCGGGTGCTGTAGGCTTTTTGCCTCCCGCTCCGCCCGCCTTCTCCTTTACTCGCCCGCGGCGGGGGCCGCCGGCTCCGCCCCCGCCGGGCCCCGCTGCAGGCCCCACCTCCTCAGGCCCCTCCCACCACGGCGCGCGCCGGCGGGGTCGCTCCCCGCCGGCCCGGCCGGCCAGGCGGCCAGAAGGCGGCCCTGGAAGGCAGGCGCACCCCAGACGCTCCCGGGGTGGCTGGCCCGGACCCAGACTCCGCCGCGGGCCCAGTTGCCGTCCTTTCGGCCCGCGAGCCCCTCGACCTGCACCTGGCCGCCCCCACCGGCGCCCAGCCCCGGCGCCGCCACCTGTGTGCCGGTGTGTCCCTCCACAGCTCCCTCCGACAAAAGCCCCCCCCACCCCGCCCCTCTGGCGTGTCACCGCGGCCGGGTGCGGGAGCGGGATCGAGGGCAGGGGCCGCTTCCCCGGGCCTGCCGGCCACCAGGGGCGGGGTCCTGAGCTCGGCGGGGGGTGTGGGGGCAAGGGTGGCCTTGCCGGGGCTGAGGGGCCGTGGCGACTCAATGGTGGCTCCCGGTGGCTTCGGGCCAGCTGCTGTCGGGCAGGAGGGCCGGCCCGGGCTGCGGCCGGGCTGCGCCTAGGGCCGCGTGGGCGGGCAGGGCCGATGCCCAAGGGACCGCGGGCCCCGGGCCCTGAAGCCTCCGGGGCCACGTCCCTGTGAGCGACGTGCGGGATCTTGGGCGGGGCGCCAAGCGCCGAAGGGTTTGCTGGGTCACGGCCGCCCTGGGCTGGGAGGTGGTCGCCAAACCCTCCGCCGCCGCCCGATACCCGAGACCTCCGTTGCCCCTGCCTGGGCGGGCGAGGGGGCCCTGCCGGGGCGGGCCGGCCGCCAGGCTGGCGTTAAGGCGCCAGCGCCAGCGAAACTGGGCCTCAAGAGGCCGCCCGCGGCCCCCCGCCCCCGTCTACGGCCATACCACCCTGAACGCGCCCGATCTCGTCTGATCTCGGAAGCTAAGCAGGGTCGGGCCTGGTTAGTACTTGGATGGGAGACCGCCTGGGAATACCGGGTGCTGTAGGCTTTTTGCCTCCCGCTCCGCCCGCCTTCTCCTTTACTCGCCCGCGCCGGGGGGGCCGCCGGCTCCGCCCCCGCCGAGCCCCGCTGCAGGCAGTAGTCAAGGTGGGTTTACCTGCCCGAGCAGGAAGCTTGGGCGATGGCAGAAGTGGGAAGAAACTCTTGAGCACAGGTTCTTGGGATCCACGGAGCAGCGCATGCACATGCGATGGGTGCCTACACAGCTGGCTTGCTTGTCTGTGGGGAAAGGCGAGATGGGTCAGGGCCTGGGTTCCTGAGGGGCTGAGAATCAAGGCAGGGATAGAAGAAAGGGGACAGGCCCACATCCCCTGAACCCACGCCGGCGCCCACTCACCTTTGTGGAAAATACGATTGAAAAGTGCCCGCAAGAATCTCTTCAGATGCCTCCAGAGTTGAGGGAAGAAGGGGAGGGGGGAGGCCGGGAGCAGGGTGAGCCCTGAAATCCAACCCTTGTCCCGGTCACACCCCAGCAGCCCTCCCACCTCAGCCCCTTCAAGACCCCAGGGCTCCCCCAACCGCGCTGCACAGATCCTGCCCTGACCATAGTCACCATGTTGATCCCCACGTTGAGCAAGATGAAGCTGACCGGGATCAGAAGAATTGAGTATCCTTGCTCCTGGCATTTCCTGGGGATGGGGCCAGTGAACGGCTCGGCTCGGTAGTAGTTTCGCTCACCCATGGCCGTTGGTCCCAGGACTGCCTGGGCCCTCTGCCCTCCAGTTTTAACTGGGAGCCAGACTGGGTCATAATGGGGCAGGTGGTGAGGTCACAGTGAGGGAGGGGGATGAAAAGGAGGGCCCAGAGTGGCATTCCCTGGTAACCAGGGTCAGGTAAGCTGAGCCTGGACAGTCAAACAGGGCCCGGTGGCCGGCATACATCCCCTCGAGCGGTCATTCATTCGCTCACCGCCCGCTGACTCACTTGTTCAAATGACACATTGCGTCTCTTGGCCCCTCTTGAGACTAGGAAGACCTTGGCCTCAGAGGCCTGCTGAAGGCCTGGCTGGAGTCCAGAGCCTCAGCCTTCTTCATGCCCTTCACTGGGCCTGGAGCTGGACCTGCCCAGATGTGGAACCTCCCAGTTTGGAAGCAACTTCTTGTATGAGGCTCTCTGTGGACAGGGACAGCTGAGACACAGAGGAGGTGCCCAGAGACCAGGGGTTTGGAGTCTGCAGCTGCAGATGTACTTAGTGCATGGTATAGGACCAGGAGGGGCCTGCTGGCAGAACTGTGGCCACTAAACCAAAGGGACCCTCAGGCCAAGAAGGGGACACTGGCTTCTTATTGCAGGAAGCCAAGCGCAGGGACCCAGGCTGGCAGAAGGAGTGGCGCTTCCAAGCCACAGACCACCAATGTTTCCTGGACTCTGGCGCTCTTTATTCCTCTCTCCATGCCCTGCCGCCCCCTGCCCCTGCCCCCACTTGCTGCTGGTAAGTTCACTTTCCCAGTCTGGCTCCCGTGCAGAGAGGGCCTGGAGGCCGAGGTGGAAGGTAGCAGCGAGTTGGCCCGCGCTTGGCCCTCCTGCGGTTGCCGCTTCAGCACCAGACTGTCATACACCTGGTAGTTGGCATTGCCTCCCGGGTTCCGGCTGAGTGGCATGAAGGTGGGCGGGGGTGGAGGGTGCTCGGTAGCCTGGACGTCGGGCAGGAGGTGAGAGGGGCGGAGGAGCAGCGCTGAGCTGGGAGCCGGGGCCCGCTGGTCCGAGGCCTCGGCCAGTACCGTGAGGGAGGCGGAGGTGGCCACAGGGCGCCGCAAGGGCAGGATCTCAGCCCATTCGGCCGCCGGGTGCCGCACCTCGTGGGGATCGCGGGAGTAATCCAAGTGTCCCGTGGAGGGATGCAGGCTGCGGTTGGACTCGCTGTGAGCACAGCTGGGGAGGCTACGTCTGTGGGCCGGTGGGGTGTCGCGCTACCAGGCGTCGGGCCGGTAGACCCGAGGCACCAGAGCGGATGGAGGCTCAGAGCCCTCCAGACCCAGACTCCGCCATGGGCCCAGTTGCCGTCCTTTCGGCCCGCGAGCCCCTCGACCTGCACCTGGCCGCCCCCACCGGCGCCCAGCCCCGGCGCCGCCACCTGTGTGCCGGTGTGTCCCTCCACAGCTCCCTCCGACAAAAGCCCCACCCCCACCCCGCCCCTCTGGCGTGTCAGCGCGGCCGGGTGCGGGAGCGGGATCGAGGGCAGGGGCCGCTTCCCCGGGCCTGCCGGCCACCAGGGGCGGGGTCCTGAGCTCGGCGGGGGGTGTGGGGGCAAGGGTGGCCTTGCCGGGGCTGAGGGGCCGTGGCGACTCAATGGTGGCTCCCGGTGGCTTCGGGCCAGCTGCTGTCGGGCAGGAGGGCCGGCCCGGGCTGCGGCCGGGCTGCGCCTAGGGCCGCGTGGGCGGGCAGGGCCGATGCCCAAGGGACCGCGGGCCCCGGGCCCTGAAGCCTCCGGGGCCACGTCCCTGTGAGCGACGTGCGGGATCTTGGGCGGGGCGCCAAGCGCCGAAGGGTTTGCTGGGTCACGGCCGCCCTGGGCTGGGAGGTGGTCGCCAAACCCTCCGCCGCCGCCCGATACCCGAGACCTCCGTTGCCCCTGCCTGGGCGGGCGAGGGGGCCCTGCCGGGGCGGGCCGGCCGCCAGGCTGGCGTTAAGGCGCCAGCGCCAGCGAAACTGGGCCTCAAGAGGCCGCCCGCGGCCCCCCGCCCCCGTCTACGGCCATACCACCCTGAACGCGCCCGATCTCGTCTGATCTCGGAAGCTAAGCAGGGTCGGGCCTGGTTAGTACTTGGATGGGAGACCGCCTGGGAATACCGGGTGCTGTAGGCTTTTTGCCTCCCGCTCCGCCCGCCTTCTCCTTTACTCGCCCGCGGCGGGGGCCGCCGGCTCCGCCCCCGCCGGGCCCCGCTGCAGGCCCCACCTCCTCAGGCCCCTCCCACCACGGCGCGCGCCGGCGGGGTCGCTCCCCGCCGGCCCGGCCGGCCAGGCGGCCAGAAGGCGGCCCTGGAAGGCAGGCGCACCCCAGACGCTCCCGGGGTGGCTGGCCCGGACCCAGACTCCGCCGCGGGCCCAGTTGCCGTCCTTTCGGCCCGCGAGCCCCTCGACCTGCACCTGGCCGCCCCCACCGGCGCCCAGCCCCGGCGCCGCCACCTGTGTGCCGGTGTGTCCCTCCACAGCTCCCTCCGACAAAAGCCCCCCCCCACCCCGCCCCTCTGGCGTGTCACCGCGGCCGGGTGCGGGAGCGGGATCGAGGGCAGGGGCCGCTTCCCCGGGCCTGCCGGCCACCAGGGGCGGGGTCCTGAGCTCGGCGGGGTGTGTGGGGGCAAGGGTGGCCTTGCCGGGGCTGAGGGGCCGTGGCGACTCAATGGTGGCTCCCGGTGGCTTCGGGCCAGCTGCTGTCGGGCAGGAGGGCCGGCCCGGGCTGCGGCCGGGCTGCGCCTAGGGCCGCGTGGGCGGGCAGGGCCGATGCCCAAGGGACCGCGGGCCCCGGGCCCTGAAGCCTCCGGGGCCACGTCCCTGTGAGCGACGTGCGGGATCTTGGGCGGGGCGCCAAGCGCCGAAGGGTTTGCTGGGTCACGGCCGCCCTGGGCTGGGAGGTGGTCGCCAAACCCTCCGCCGCCGCCCGATACCCGAGACCTCCGTTGCCCCTGCCTGGGCGGGCGAGGGGGCCCTGCCGGGGCGGGCCGGCCGCCAGGCTGGCGTTAAGGCGCCAGCGCCAGCGAAACTGGGCCTCAAGAGGCCGCCCGCGGCCCCCCGCCCCCGTCTACGGCCATACCACCCTGAACGCGCCCGATCTCGTCTGATCTCGGAAGCTAAGCAGGGTCGGGCCTGGTTAGTACTTGGATGGGAGACCGCCTGGGAATACCGGGTGCTGTAGGCTTTTTGCCTCCCGCTCCGCCCGCCTTCTCCTTTACTCGCCCGCGGCGGGGGGGCCGCCGGCTCCGCCCCCGCCGAGCCCCGCTGCAGGCAGTAGTCAAGGTGGGTTTACCTGCCCGAGCAGGAAGCTTGGGCGATGGCAGAAGTGGGAAGAAACTCTTGAGCACAGGTTCTTGGGATCCACGGAGCAGCGCATGCACATGCGATGGGTGCCTACACAGCTGGCTTGCTTGTCTGTGGGGAAAGGCGAGATGGGTCAGGGCCTGGGTTCCTGAGGGGCTGAGAATCAAGGCAGGGATAGAAGAAAGGGGACAGGCCCACATCCCCTGAACCCACGCCGGCGCCCACTCACCTTTGTGGAAAATACGATTGAAAAGTGCCCGCAAGAATCTCTTCAGATGCCTCCAGAGTTGAGGGAAGAAGGGGAGGGGGGAGGCCGGGAGCAGGGTGAGCCCTGAAATCCAACCCTTGTCCCGGTCACACCCCAGCAGCCCTCCCACCTCAGCCCCTTCAAGACCCCAGGGCTCCCCCAACCGCGCTGCACAGATCCTGCCCTGACCATAGTCACCATGTTGATCCCCACGTTGAGCAAGATGAAGCTGACCGGGATCAGAAGAATTGAGTATCCTTGCTCCTGGCATTTCCTGGGGATGGGGCCAGTGAACGGCTCGGCTCGGTAGTAGTTTCGCTCACCCATGGCCGTTGGTCCCAGGACTGCCTGGGCCCTCTGCCCTCCAGTTTTAACTGGGAGCCAGACTGGGTCATAATGGGGCAGGTGGTGAGGTCACAGTGAGGGAGGGGGATGAAAAGGAGGGCCCAGAGTGGCATTCCCTGGTAACCAGGGTCAGGTAAGCTGAGCCTGGACAGTCAAACAGGGCCCGGTGGCCGGCATACATCCCCTCGAGCGGTCATTCATTCGCTCACCGCCCGCTGACTCACTTGTTCAAATGACACATTGCGTCTCTTGGCCCCTCTTGAGACTAGGAAGACCTTGGCCTCAGAGGCCTGCTGAAGGCCTGGCTGGAGTCCAGAGCCTCAGCCTTCTTCATGCCCTTCACTGGGCCTGGAGCTGGACCTGCCCAGATGTGGAACCTCCCAGTTTGGAAGCAACTTCTTGTATGAGGCTCTCTGTGGACAGGGACAGCTGAGACACAGAGGAGGTGCCCAGAGACCAGGGGTTTGGAGTCTGCAGCTGCAGATGTACTTAGTGCATGGTATAGGACCAGGAGGGGCCTGCTGGCAGAACTGTGGCCACTAAACCAAAGGGACCCTCAGGCCAAGAAGGGGACACTGGCTTCTTATTG
Source organism: Globicephala melas (assembly GCF_963455315.2). NCBI lineage: Eukaryota > Metazoa > Chordata > Mammalia > Artiodactyla > Delphinidae > Globicephala > Globicephala melas. Next base: position 369,069 of record NW_027207354.1, read on the forward strand.
CAGGAAGCCAAGCGCAGGGACCCAGGCTGGCAGAAGGAGTGGCGCTTCCAAGCCACAGACCACCAATGTTTCCTGGACTCTGGCGCTCTTTATTCCTCTCTCCATGCCCTGCCGCCCCCTGCCCCTGCCCCCACTTGCTGCTGGTAAGTTCACTTTCCCAGTCTGGCTCCCGTGCAGAGAGGGCCTGGAGGCCGAGGTGGAAGGTAGCAGCGAGTTGGCCCGCGCTTGGCCCTCCTGCGGTTGCCGCTTCAGCACCAGACTGTCATACACCTGGTAGTTGGCATTGCCTCCCGGGTTCCGGCTGAGTGGCATGAAGGTGGGCGGGGGTGGAGGGTGCTCGGTAGCCTGGACGTCGGGCAGGAGGTGAGAGGGGCGGAGGAGCAGCGCTGAGCTGGGAGCCGGGGCCCGCTGGTCCGAGGCCTCGGCCAGTACCGTGAGGGAGGCGGAGGTGGCCACAGGGCGCCGCAAGGGCAGGATCTCAGCCCATTCGGCCGCCGGGTGCCGCACCTCGTGGGGATCGTGGGAGTAATCCAAGTGTCCCGTGGAGGGATGCAGGCTGCGGTTGGACTCGCTGTGAGCACAGCTGGGGAGGCTACGTCTGTGGGCCGGTGGGGTGTCGCGCTACCAGGCGTCGGGCCGGTAGACCCGAGGCACCAGAGCGGATGGAGGCTCAGAGCCCTCCAGACCCAGACTCCGCCATGGGCCCAGTTGCCGTCCTTTCGGCCCGCGAGCCCCTCGACCTGCACCTGGCCGCCCCCACCGGCGCCCAGCCCCGGCGCCGCCACCTGTGTGCCGGTGTGTCCCTCCACAGCTCCCTCTGACAAAAGCCCCCCCCCACCCCGCCCCTCTGGCGTGTCACCGCGGCCGGGTGCGGGAGCGGGATCGAGGGCAGGGGCCGCTTCCCCGGGCCTGCCGGCCACCAGGGGCGGGGTCCTGAGCTCGGCGGGGGGTGTGGGGGCAAGGGTGGCCTTGCCGGGGCTGAGGGGCCGTGGCGACTCAATGGTGGCTCCCGGTGGCTTCGGGCCAGCTGCTGTCGGGCAGGAGGGCCGGCCCGGGCTGCGGCCGGGCTGCGCCTAGGGCCGCGTGGGCGGGCAGGGCCGATGCCCAAGGGACCGCGGGCCCCGGGCCCTGAAGCCTCCGGGGCCACGTCCCTGTGAGCGACGTGCGGGATCTTGGGCGGGGCGCCAAGCGCCGAAGGGTTTGCTGGGTCACGGCCGCCCTGGGCTGGGAGGTGGTCGCCAAACCCTCCGCCGCCGCCCGATACCCGAGACCTCCGTTGCCCCTGCCTGGGCGGGCGAGGGGGCCCTGCCGGGGCGGGCCGGCCGCCAGGCTGGCGTTAAGGCGCCAGCGCCAGCGAAACTGGGCCTCAAGAGGCCGCCCGCGGCCCCCCGCCCCCGTCTACGGCCATACCACCCTGAACGTGCCCGATCTCGTCTGATCTCGGAAGCTAAGCAGGGTCGGGCCTGGTTAGTACTTGGATGGGAGACCGCCTGGGAATACCGGGTGCTGTAGGCTTTTTGCCTCCCGCTCCGCCCGCCTTCTCCTTTACTCGCCCGCGGCGGGGGGGCCGCCGGCTCCGCCCCCGCCGAGCCCCGCTGCAGGCAGTAGTCAAGGTGGGTTTACCTGCCCGAGCAGGAAGCTTGGGCGATGGCAGAAGTGGGAAGAAACTCTTGAGCACAGGTTCTTGGGATCCACGGAGCAGCGCATGCACATGCGATGGGTGCCTACACAGCTGGCTTGCTTGTCTGTGGGGAAAGGCGAGATGGGTCAGGGCCTGGGTTCCTGAGGGGCTGAGAATCAAGGCAGGGATAGAAGAAAGGGGACAGGCCCACATCCCCTGAACCCACGCCGGCGCCCACTCACCTTTGTGGAAAATACGATTGAAAAGTGCCCGCAAGAATCTCTTCAGATGCCTCCAGAGTTGAGGGAAGAAGGGGAGGGGGGAGGCCGGGAGCAGGGTGAGCCCTGAAATCCAACCCTTGTCCCGGTCACACCCCAGCAGCCCTCCCACCTCAGCCCCTTCAAGACCCCAGGGCTCCCCCAACCGCGCTGCACAGATCCTGCCCTGACCATAGTCACCATGTTGATCCCCACGTTGAGCAAGATGAAGCTGACCGGGATCAGAAGAATTGAGTATCCTTGCTCCTGGCATTTCCTGGGGATGGGGCCAGTGAACGGCTCGGCTCGGTAGTAGTTTCGCTCACCCATGGCCGTTGGTCCCAGGACTGCCTGGGCCCTCTGCCCTCCAGTTTTAACTGGGAGCCAGACTGGGTCATAATGGGGCAGGTGGTGAGGTCACAGTGAGGGAGGGGGATGAAAAGGAGGGCCCAGAGTGGCATTCCCTGGTAACCAGGGTCAGGTAAGCTGAGCCTGGACAGTCAAACAGGGCCCGGTGGCCGGCATACATCCCCTCGAGCGGTCATTCATTCGCTCACCGCCCGCTGACTCACTTGTTCAAATGACACATTGCGTCTCTTGGCCCCTCTTGAGACTAGGAAGACCTTGGCCTCAGAGGCCTGCTGAAGGCCTGGCTGGAGTCCAGAGCCTCAGCCTTCTTCATGCCCTTCACTGGGCCTGGAGCTGGACCTGCCCAGATGTGGAACCTCCCAGTTTGGAAGCAACTTCTTGTATGAGGCTCTCTGTGGACAGGGACAGCTGAGACACAGAGGAGGTGCCCAGAGACCAGGGGTTTGGAGTCTGCAGCTGCAGATGTACTTAGTGCATGGTATAGGACCAGGAGGGGCCTGCTGGCAGAACTGTGGCCACTAAACCAAAGGGACCCTCAGGCCAAGAAGGGGACACTGGCTTCTTATTGCAGGAAGCCAAGCGCAGGGACCCAGGCTGGCAGAAGGAGTGGCGCTTCCAAGCCACAGACCACCAATGTTTCCTGGACTCTGGCGCTCTTTATTCCTCTCTCCATGCCCTGCCGCCCCCTGCCCCTGCCCCCACTTGCTGCTGGTAAGTTCACTTTCCCAGTCTGGCTCCCGTGCAGAGAGGGCCTGGAGGCCGAGGTGGAAGGTAGCAGCGAGTTGGCCCGCGCTTGGCCCTCCTGCGGTTGCCGCTTCAGCACCAGACTGTCATACACCTGGTAGTTGGCATTGCCTCCCGGGTTCCGGCTGAGTGGCATGAAGGTGGGCGGGGGTGGAGGGTGCTCGGTAGCCTGGACGTCGGGCAGGAGGTGAGAGGGGCGGAGGAGCAGCGCTGAGCTGGGAGCCGGGGCCCGCTGGTCCGAGGCCTCGGCCAGTACCGTGAGGGAGGCGGAGGTGGCCACAGGGCGCCGCAAGGGCAGGATCTCAGCCCATTCGGCCGCCGGGTGCCGCACCTCGTGGGGATCGCGGGAGTAATCCAAGTGTCCCGTGGAGGGATGCAGGCTGCGGTTGGACTCGCTGTGAGCACAGCTGGGGAGGCTACGTCTGTGGGCCGGTGGGGTGTCGCGCTACCAGGCGTCGGGCCGGTAGACCCGAGGCACCAGAGCGGATGGAGGCTCAGAGCCCTCCAGACCCAGACTCCGCCATGGGCCCAGTTGCCGTCCTTTCGGCCCGCGAGCCCCTCGACCTGCACCTGGCCGCCCCCACCGGCGCCCAGCCCCGGCGCCGCCACCTGTGTGCCGGTGTGTCCCTCCACAGCTCCCTCCGACAAAAGCCCCACCCCCACCCCGCCCCTCTGGCGTGTCAGCGCGGCCGGGTGCGGGAGCGGGATCGAGGGCAGGGGCCGCTTCCCCGGGCCTGCCGGCCACCAGGGGCGGGGTCCTGAGCTCGGCGGGGGGTGTGGGGGCAAGGGTGGCCTTGCCGGGGCTGAGGGGCCGTGGCGACTCAATGGTGGCTCCCGGTGGCTTCGGGCCAGCTGCTGTCGGGCAGGAGGGCCGGCCCGGGCTGCGGCCGGGCTGCGCCTAGGGCCGCGTGGGCGGGCAGGGCCGATGCCCAAGGGACCGCGGGCCCCGGGCCCTGAAGCCTCCGGGGCCACGTCCCTGTGAGCGACGTGCGGGATCTTGGGCGGGGCGCCAAGCGCCGAAGGGTTTGCTGGGTCACGGCCGCCCTGGGCTGGGAGGTGGTCGCCAAACCCTCCGCCGCCGCCCGATACCCGAGACCTCCGTTGCCCCTGCCTGGGCGGGCGAGGGGGCCCTGCCGGGGCGGGCCGGCCGCCAGGCTGGCGTTAAGGCGCCAGCGCCAGCGAAACTGGGCCTCAAGAGGCCGCCCGCGGCCCCCCGCCCCCGTCTACGGCCATACCACCCTGAACGCGCCCGATCTCGTCTGATCTCGGAAGCTAAGCAGGGTCGGGCCTGGTTAGTACTTGGATGGGAGACCGCCTGGGAATACCGGGTGCTGTAGGCTTTTTGCCTCCCGCTCCGCCCGCCTTCTCCTTTACTCGCCCGCGGCGGGGGCCGCCGGCTCCGCCCCCGCCGGGCCCCGCTGCAGGCCCCACCTCCTCAGGCCCCTCCCACCACGGCGCGCGCCGGCGGGGTCGCTCCCCGCCGGCCCGGCCGGCCAGGCGGCCAGAAGGCGGCCCTGGAAGGCAGGCGCACCCCAGACGCTCCCGGGGTGGCTGGCCCGGACCCAGACTCCGCCGCGGGCCCAGTTGCCGTCCTTTCGGCCCGCGAGCCCCTCGACCTGCACCTGGCCGCCCCCACCGGCGCCCAGCCCCGGCGCCGCCACCTGTGTGCCGGTGTGTCCCTCCACAGCTCCCTCCGACAAAAGCCCCCCCCCACCCCGCCCCTCTGGCGTGTCACCGCGGCCGGGTGCGGGAGCGGGATCGAGGGCAGGGGCCGCTTCCCCGGGCCTGCCGGCCACCAGGGGCGGGGTCCTGAGCTCGGCGGGGGGTGTGGGGGCAAGGGTGGCCTTGCCGGGGCTGAGGGGCCGTGGCGACTCAATGGTGGCTCCCAGTGGCTTCGGGCCAGCTGCTGTCGGGCAGGAGGGCCGGCCCGGGCTGCGGCCGGGCTGCGCCTAGGGCCGCGTGGGCGGGCAGGGCCGATGCCCAAGGGACCGCGGGCCCCGGGCCCTGAAGCCTCCGGGGCCACGTCCCTGTGAGCGACGTGCGGGATCTTGGGCGGGGCGCCAAGCGCCGAAGGGTTTGCTGGGTCACGGCCGCCCTGGGCTGGGAGGTGGTCGCCAAACCCTCCGCCGCCGCCCGATACCCGAGACCTCCGTTGCCCCTGCCTGGGCGGGCGAGGGGGCCCTGCCGGGGCGGGCCGGCCGCCAGGCTGGCGTTAAGGCGCCAGCGCCAGCGAAACTGGGCCTCAAGAGGCCGCCCGCGGTCCCCCGCCCCCGTCTACGGCCATACCACCCTGAACGCGCCCGATCTCGTCTGATCTCGGAAGCTAAGCAGGGTCGGGCCTGGTTAGTACTTGGATGGGAGACCGCCTGGGAATACCGGGTGCTGTAGGCTTTTTGCCTCCCGCTCCGCCCGCCTTCTCCTTTACTCGCCCGCGGCGGGGGGGCCGCCGGCTCCGCCCCCGCCGAGCCCCGCTGCAGGCAGTAGTCAAGGTGGGTTTACCTGCCCGAGCAGGAAGCTTGGGCGATGGCAGAAGTGGGAAGAAACTCTTGAGCACAGGTTCTTGGGATCCACGGAGCAGCGCATGCACATGCGATGGGTGCCTACACAGCTGGCTTGCTTGTCTGTGGGGAAAGGCGAGATGGGTCAGGGCCTGGGTTCCTGAGGGGCTGAGAATCAAGGCAGGGATAGAAGAAAGGGGACAGGCCCACATCCCCTGAACCCACGCCGGCGCCCACTCACCTTTGTGGAAAATACGATTGAAAAGTGCCCGCAAGAATCTCTTCAGATGCCTCCAGAGTTGAGGGAAGAAGGGGAGGGGGGAGGCCGGGAGCAGGGTGAGCCCTGAAATCCAACCCTTGTCCCGGTCACACCCCAGCAGCCCTCCCACCTCAGCCCCTTCAAGACCCCAGGGCTCCCCCAACCGCGCTGCACAGATCCTGCCCTGACCATAGTCACCATGTTGATCCCCACGTTGAGCAAGATGAAGCTGACCGGGATCAGAAGAATTGAGTATCCTTGCTCCTGGCATTTCCTGGGGATGGGGCCAGTGAACGGCTCGGCTCGGTAGTAGTTTCGCTCACCCATGGCCGTTGGTCCCAGGACTGCCTGGGCCCTCTGCCCTCCAGTTTTAACTGGGAGCCAGACTGGGTCATAATGGGGCAGGTGGTGAGGTCACAGTGAGGGAGGGGGATGAAAAGGAGGGCCCAGAGTGGCATTCCCTGGTAACCAGGGTCAGGTAAGCTGAGCCTGGACAGTCAAACAGGGCCCGGTGGCCGGCATACATCCCCTCGAGCGGTCATTCATTCGCTCACCGCCCGCTGACTCACTTGTTCAAATGACACATTGCGTCTCTTGGCCCCTCTTGAGACTAGGAAGACCTTGGCCTCAGAGGCCTGCTGAAGGCCTGGCTGGAGTCCAGAGCCTCAGCCTTCTTCATGCCCTTCACTGGGCCTGGAGCTGGACCTGCCCAGATGTGGAACCTCCCAGTTTGGAAGCAACTTCTTGTATGAGGCTCTCTGTGGACAGGGACAGCTGAGACACAGAGGAGGTGCCCAGAGACCAGGGGTTTGGAGTCTGCAGCTGCAGATGTACTTAGTGCATGGTATAGGACCAGGAGGGGCCTGCTGGCAGAACTGTGGCCACTAAACCAAAGGGACCCTCAGGCCAAGAAGGGGACACTGGCTTCTTATTGCAGGAAGCCAAGCGCAGGGACCCAGGCTGGCAGAAGGAGTGGCGCTTCCAAGCCACAGACCACCAATGTTTCCTGGACTCTGGCGCTCTTTATTCCTCTCTCCATGCCCTGCCGCCCCCTGCCCCTGCCCCCACTTGCTGCTGGTAAGTTCACTTTCCCAGTCTGGCTCCCGTGCAGAGAGGGCCTGGAGGCCGAGGTGGAAGGTAGCAGCGAGTTGGCCCGCGCTTGGCCCTCCTGCGGTTGCCGCTTCAGCACCAGACTGTCATACACCTGGTAGTTGGCATTGCCTCCCGGGTTCCGGCTGAGTGGCATGAAGGTGGGCGGGGGTGGAGGGTGCTCGGTAGCCTGGACGTCGGGCAGGAGGTGAGAGGGGCGGAGGAGCAGCGCTGAGCTGGGAGCCGGGGCCCGCTGGTCCGAGGCCTCGGCCAGTACCGTGAGGGAGGCGGAGGTGGCCACAGGGCGCCTCAAGGGCAGGATCTCAGCCCATTCGGCCGCCGGGTGCCGCACCTCGTGGGGATCGCGGGAGTAATCCAAGTGTCCCGTGGAGGGATGCAGGCTGCGGTTGGACTCGCTGTGAGCACAGCTGGGGAGGCTACGTCTGTGGGCCGGTGGGGTGTCGCGCTACCAGGCGTCGGGCCGGTAGACCCGAGGCACCAGAGCGGATGGAGGCTCAGAGCCCTCCAGACCCAGACTCCGCCATGGGCCCAGTTGCCGTCCTTTCGGCCCGCGAGCCCCTCGACCTGCACCTGGCCGCCCCCACCGGCGCCCAGCCCCGGCGCCGCCACCTGTGTGCCGGTGTGTCCCTCCACAGCTCCCTCCGACAAAAGCCCCACCCCCACCCCGCCCCTCTGGCGTGTCAGCGCGGCCGGGTGCGGGAGCGGGATCGAGGGCAGGGGCCGCTTCCCCGGGCCTGCCGGCCACCAGGGGCGGGGTCCTGAGCTCGGCGGGGGGTGTGGGGGCAAGGGTGGCCTTGCCGGGGCTGAGGGGCCGTGGCGACTCAATGGTGGCTCCCGGTGGCTTCGGGCCAGCTGCTGTCGGGCAGGAGGGCCGGCCCGGGCTGCGGCCGGGCTGCGCCTAGGGCCGCGTGGGCGGGCAGGGCCGATGCCCAAGGGACCGCGGGCCCCGGGCCCTGAAGCCTCCGGGGCCACGTCCCTGTGAGCGACGTGCGGGATCTTGGGCGGGGCGCCAAGCGCCGAAGGGTTTGCTGGGTCACGGCCGCCCTGGGCTGGGAGGTGGTCGCCAAACCCTCCGCCGCCGCCCGATACCCGAGACCTCCGTTGCCCCTGCCTGGGCGGGCGAGGGGGCCCTGCCGGGGCGGGCCGGCCGCCAGGCTGGCGTTAAGGCGCCAGCGCCAGCGAAACTGGGCCTCAAGAGGCCGCCCGCGGCCCCCCGCCCCCGTCTACGGCCATACCACCCTGAACGCGCCCGATCTCGTCTGATCTCGGAAGCTAAGCAGGGTCGGGCCTGGTTAGTACTTGGATGGGAGACCGCCTGGGAATACCGGGTGCTGTAGGCTTTTTGCCTCCCGCTCCGCCCGCCTTCTCCTTTACTCGCCCGCGGCGGGGGCCGCCGGCTCCGCCCCCGCCGGGCCCCGCTGCAGGCCCCACCTCCTCAGGCCCCTCCCACCACGGCGCGCGCCGGCGGGGTCGCTCCCCGCCGGCCCGGCCGGCCAGGCGGCCAGAAGGCGGCCCTGGAAGGCAGGCGCACCCCAGACGCTCCCGGGGTGGCTGGCCCGGACCCAGACTCCGCCGCGGGCCCAGTTGCCGTCCTTTCGGCCCGCGAGCCCCTCGACCTGCACCTGGCCGCCCCCACCGGCGCCCAGCCCCGGCGCCGCCACCTGTGTGCCGGTGTGTCCCTCCACAGCTCCCTCCGACAAAAGCCCCCCCCCACCCCGCCCCTCTGGCGTGTCACCGCGGCCGGGTGCGGGAGCGGGATCGAGGGCAGGGGCCGCTTCCCCGGGCCTGCCGGCCACCAGGGGCGGGGTCCTGAGCTCGGCGGGGTGTGTGGGGGCAAGGGTGGCCTTGCCGGGGCTGAGGGGCCGTGGCGACTCAATGGTGGCTCCCGGTGGCTTCGGGCCAGCTGCTGTCGGGCAGGAGGGCCGGCCCGGGCTGCGGCCGGGCTGCGCCTAGGGCCGCGTGGGCGGGCAGGGCCGATGCCCAAGGGACCGCGGGCCCCGGGCCCTGAAGCCTCCGGGGCCACGTCCCTGTGAGCGACGTGCGGGATCTTGGGCGGGGCGCCAAGCGCCGAAGGGTTTGCTGGGTCACGGCCGCCCTGGGCTGGGAGGTGGTCGCCAAACCCTCCGCCGCCGCCCGATACCCGAGACCTCCGTTGCCCCTGCCTGGGCGGGCGAGGGGGCCCTGCCGGGGCGGGCCGGCCGCCAGGCTGGCGTTAAGGCGCCAGCGCCAGCGAAACTGGGCCTCAAGAGGCCGCCCGCGGCCCCCCGCCCCCGTCTACGGCCATACCACCCTGAACGCGCCCGATCTCGTCTGATCTCGGAAGCTAAGCAGGGTCGGGCCTGGTTAGTACTTGGATGGGAGACCGCCTGGGAATACCGGGTGCTGTAGGCTTTTTGCCTCCCGCTCCGCCCGCCTTCTCCTTTACTCGCCCGCGGCGGGGGGGCCGCCGGCTCCGCCCCCGCCGAGCCCCGCTGCAGGCAGTAGTCAAGGTGGGTTTACCTGCCCGAGCAGGAAGCTTGGGCGATGGCAGAAGTGGGAAGAAACTCTTGAGCACAGGTTCTTGGGATCCACGGAGCAGCGCATGCACATGCGATGGGTGCCTACACAGCTGGCTTGCTTGTCTGTGGGGAAAGGCGAGATGGGTCAGGGCCTGGGTTCCTGAGGGGCTGAGAATCAAGGCAGGGATAGAAGAAAGGGGACAGGCCCACATCCCCTGAACCCACGCCGGCGCCCACTCACCTTTGTGGAAAATACGATTGAAAAGTGCCCGCAAGAATCTCTTCAGATGCCTCCAGAGTTGAGGGAAGAAGGGGAGGGGGGAGGCCGGGAGCAGGGTGAGCCCTGAAATCCAACCCTTGTCCCGGTCACACCCCAGCAGCCCTCCCACCTCAGCCCCTTCAAGACCCCAGGGCTCCCCCAACCGCGCTGCACAGATCCTGCCCTGACCATAGTCACCATGTTGATCCCCACGTTGAGCAAGATGAAGCTGACCGGGATCAGAAGAATTGAGTATCCTTGCTCCTGGCATTTCCTGGGGATGGGGCCAGTGAACGGCTCGGCTCGGTAGTAGTTTCGCTCACCCATGGCCGTTGGTCCCAGGACTGCCTGGGCCCTCTGCCCTCCAGTTTTAACTGGGAGCCAGACTGGGTCATAATGGGGCAGGTGGTGAGGTCACAGTGAGGGAGGGGGATGAAAAGGAGGGCCCAGAGTGGCATTCCCTGGTAACCAGGGTCAGGTAAGCTGAGCCTGGACAGTCAAACAGGGCCCGGTGGCCGGCATACATCCCCTCGAGCGGTCATTCATTCGCTCACCGCCCGCTGACTCACTTGTTCAAATGACACATTGCGTCTCTTGGCCCCTCTTGAGACTAGGAAGACCTTGGCCTCAGAGGCCTGCTGAAGGCCTGGCTGGAGTCCAGAGCCTCAGCCTTCTTCATGCCCTTCACTGGGCCTGGAGCTGGACCTGCCCAGATGTGGAACCTCCCAGTTTGGAAGCAACTTCTTGTATGAGGCTCTCTGTGGACAGGGACAGCTGAGACACAGAGGAGGTGCCCAGAGACCAGGGGTTTGGAGTCTGCAGCTGCAGATGTACTTAGTGCATGGTATAGGACCAGGAGGGGCCTGCTGGCAGAACTGTGGCCACTAAACCAAAGGGACCCTCAGGCCAAGAAGGGGACACTGGCTTCTTATTGCAGGAAGCCAAGCGCAGGGACCCAGGCTGGCAGAAGGAGTGGCGCTTCCAAGCCACAGACCACCAATGTTTCCTGGACTCTGGCGCTCTTTATTCCTCTCTCCATGCCCTGCCGCCCCCTGCCCCTGCCCCCACTTGCTGCTGGTAAGTTCACTTTCCCAGTCTGGCTCCCGTGCAGAGAGGGCCTGGAGGCCGAGGTGGAAGGTAGCAGCGAGTTGGCCCGCGCTTGGCCCTCCTGCGGTTGCCGCTTCAGCACCAGACTGTCATACACCTGGTAGTTGGCATTGCCTCCCGGGTTCCGGCTGAGTGGCATGAAGGTGGGCGGGGGTGGAGGGTGCTCGGTAGCCTGGACGTCGGGCAGGAGGTGAGAGGGGCGGAGGAGCAGCGCTGAGCTGGGAGCCGGGGCCCGCTGGTCCGAGGCCTCGGCCAGTACCGTGAGGGAGGCGGAGGTGGCCACAGGGCGCCGCAAGGGCAGGATCTCAGCCCATTCGGCCGCCGGGTGCCGCACCTCGTGGGGATCGCGGGAGTAATCCAAGTGTCCCGTGGAGGGATGCAGGCTGCGGTTGGACTCGCTGTGAGCACAGCTGGGGAGGCTACGTCTGTGGGCCGGTGGGGTGTCGCGCTACCAGGCGTCGGGCCGGTAGACCCGAGGCACCAGAGCGGATGGAGGCTCAGAGCCCTCCAGACCCAGACTCCGCCATGGGCCCAGTTGCCGTCCTTTCGGCCCGCGAGCCCCTCGACCTGCACCTGGCCGCCCCCACCGGCGCCCAGCCCCGGCGCCGCCACCTGTGTGCCGGTGTGTCCCTCCACAGCTCCCTCCGACAAAAGCCCCACCCCCACCCCGCCCCTCTGGCGTGTCACCGCGGCCGGGTGCGGGAGCGGGATCGAGGGCAGGGGCCGCTTCCCCGGGCCTGCCGGCCACCAGGGGCGGGGTCCTGAGCTCGGCGGGGGGTGTGGGGGCAAGGGTGGCCTTGCCGGGGCTGAGGGGCCGTGGCGACTCAATGGTGGCTCCCGGTGGCTTCGGGCCAGCTGCTGTCGGGCAGGAGGGCCGGCCCGGGCTGCGGCCGGGCTGCGCCTAGGGCCGCGTGGGCGGGCAGGGCCGATGCCCAAGGGACCGCGGGCCCCGGGCCCTGAAGCCTCCGGGGCCACGTCCCTGTGAGCGACGTGCGGGATCTTGGGCGGGGCGCCAAGCGCCGAAGGGTTTGCTGGGTCACGGCCGCCCTGGGCTGGGAGGTGGTCGCCAAACCCTCCGCCGCCGCCCGATACCCGAGACCTCCGTTGCCCCTGCCTGGGCGGGCGAGGGGGCCCTGCCGGGGCGGGCCGGCCGCCAGGCTGGCGTTAAGGCGCCAGCGCCAGCGAAACTGGGCCTCAAGAGGCCGCCCGCGGCCCCCCGCCCCCGTCTACGGCCATACCACCCTGAACGCGCCCGATCTCGTCTGATCTCGGAAGCTAAGCAGGGTCGGGCCTGGTTAGTACTTGGATGGGAGACCGCCTGGGAATACCGGGTGCTGTAGGCTTTTTGCCTCCCGCTCCGCCCGCCTTCTCCTTTACTCGCCCGCGGCGGGGGCCGCCGGCTCCGCCCCCGCCGGGCCCCGCTGCAGGCCCCACCTCCTCAGGCCCCTCCCACCACGGCGCGCGCCGGCGGGGTCGCTCCCCGCCGGCCCGGCCGGCCAGGCGGCCAGAAGGCGGCCCTGGAAGGCAGGCGCACCCCAGACGCTCCCGGGGTGGCTGGCCCGGACCCAGACTCCGCCGCGGGCCCAGTTGCCGTCCTTTCGGCCCGCGAGCCCCTCGACCTGCACCTGGCCGCCCCCACCGGCGCCCAGCCCCGGCGCCGCCACCTGTGTGCCGGTGTGTCCCTCCACAGCTCCCTCCGACAAAAGCCCCCCCCCACCCCGCCCCTCTGGCGTGTCACCGCGGCCGGGTGCGGGAGCGGGATCGAGGGCAGGGGCCGCTTCCCCGGGCCTGCCGGCCACCAGGGGCGGGGTCCTGAGCTCGGCGGGGGGTGTGGGGGCAAGGGTGGCCTTGCCGGGGCTGAGGGGCCGTGGCGACTCAATGGTGGCTCCCGGTGGCTTCGGGCCAGCTGCTGTCGGGCAGGAGGGCCGGCCCGGGCTGCGGCCGGGCTGCGCCTAGGGCCGCGTGGGCGGGCAGGGCCGATGCCCAAGGGACCGCGGGCCCCGGGCCCTGAAGCCTCCGGGGCCACGTCCCTGTGAGCGACGTGCGGGATCTTGGGCGGGGCGCCAAGCGCCGAAGGGTTTGCTGGGTCACGGCCGCCCTGGGCTGGGAGGTGGTCGCCAAACCCTCCGCCGCCGCCCGATACCCGAGACCTCCGTTGCCCCTGCCTGGGCGGGCGAGGGGGCCCTGCCGGGGCGGGCCGGCCGCCAGGCTGGCGTTAAGGCGCCAGCGCCAGCGAAACTGGGCCTCAAGAGGCCGCCCGCGGTCCCCCGCCCCCGTCTACGGCCATACCACCCTGAACGCGCCCGATCTCGTCTGATCTCGGAAGCTAAGCAGGGTCGGGCCTGGTTAGTACTTGGATGGGAGACCGCCTGGGAATACCGGGTGCTGTAGGCTTTTTGCCTCCCGCTCCGCCCGCCTTCTCCTTTACTCGCCCGCGGCGGGGGGGCCGCCGGCTCCGCCCCCGCCGAGCCCCGCTGCAGGCAGTAGTCAAGGTGGGTTTACCTGCCCGAGCAGGAAGCTTGGGCGATGGCAGAAGTGGGAAGAAACTCTTGAGCACAGGTTCTTGGGATCCACGGAGCAGCGCATGCACATGCGATGGGTGCCTACACAGCTGGCTTGCTTGTCTGTGGGGAAAGGCGAGATGGGTCAGGGCCTGGGTTCCTGAGGGGCTGAGAATCAAGGCAGGGATAGAAGAAAGGGGACAGGCCCACATCCCCTGAACCCACGCCGGCGCCCACTCACCTTTGTGGAAAATACGATTGAAAAGTGCCCGCAAGAATCTCTTCAGATGCCTCCAGAGTTGAGGGAAGAAGGGGAGGGGGGAGGCCGGGAGCAGGGTGAGCCCTGAAATCCAACCCTTGTCCCGGTCACACCCCAGCAGCCCTCCCACCTCAGCCCCTTCAAGACCCCAGGGCTCCCCCAACCGCGCTGCACAGATCCTGCCCTGACCATAGTCACCATGTTGATCCCCACGTTGAGCAAGATGAAGCTGACCGGGATCAGAAGAATTGAGTATCCTTGCTCCTGGCATTTCCTGGGGATGGGGCCAGTGAACGGCTCGGCTCGGTAGTAGTTTCGCTCACCCATGGCCGTTGGTCCCAGGACTGCCTGGGCCCTCTGCCCTCCAGTTTTAACTGGGAGCCAGACTGGGTCATAATGGGGCAGGTGGTGAGGTCACAGTGAGGGAGGGGGATGAAAAGGAGGGCCCAGAGTGGCATTCCCTGGTAACCAGGGTCAGGTAAGCTGAGCCTGGACAGTCAAACAGGGCCCGGTGGCCGGCATACATCCCCTCGAGCGGTCATTCATTCGCTCACCGCCCGCTGACTCACTTGTTCAAATGACACATTGCGTCTCTTGGCCCCTCTTGAGACTAGGAAGACCTTGGCCTCAGAGGCCTGCTGAAGGCCTGGCTGGAGTCCAGAGCCTCAGCCTTCTTCATGCCCTTCACTGGGCCTGGAGCTGGACCTGCCCAGATGTGGAACCTCCCAGTTTGGAAGCAACTTCTTGTATGAGGCTCTCTGTGGACAGGGACAGCTGAGACACAGAGGAGGTGCCCAGAGACCAGGGGTTTGGAGTCTGCAGCTGCAGATGTACTTAGTGCATGGTATAGGACCAGGAGGGGCCTGCTGGCAGAACTGTGGCCACTAAACCAAAGGGACCCTCAGGCCAAGAAGGGGACACTGGCTTCTTATTGCAGGAAGCCAAGCGCAGGGACCCAGGCTGGCAGAAGGAGTGGCGCTTCCAAGCCACAGACCACCAATGTTTCCTGGACTCTGGCGCTCTTTATTCCTCTCTCCATGCCCTGCCGCCCCCTGCCCCTGCCCCCACTTGCTGCTGGTAAGTTCACTTTCCCAGTCTGGCTCCCGTGCAGAGAGGGCCTGGAGGCCGAGGTGGAAGGTAGCAGCGAGTTGGCCCGCGCTTGGCCCTCCTGCGGTTGCCGCTTCAGCACCAGACTGTCATACACCTGGTAGTTGGCATTGCCTCCCGGGTTCCGGCTGAGTGGCATGAAGGTGGGCGGGGGTGGAGGGTGCTCGGTAGCCTGGACGTCGGGCAGGAGGTGAGAGGGGCGGAGGAGCAGCGCTGAGCTGGGAGCCGGGGCCCGCTGGTCCGAGGCCTCGGCCAGTACCGTGAGGGAGGCGGAGGTGGCCACAGGGCGCCGCAAGGGCAGGATCTCAGCCCATTCGGCCGCCGGGTGCCGCACCTCGTGGGGATCGCGGGAGTAATCCAAGTGTCCCGTGGAGGGATGCAGGCTGCGGTTGGACTCGCTGTGAGCACAGCTGGGGAGGCTACGTCTGTGGGCCGGTGGGGTGTCGCGCTACCAGGCGTCGGGCCGGTAGACCCGAGGCACCAGAGCGGATGGAGGCTCAGAGCCCTCCAGACCCAGACTCCGCCATGGGCCCAGTTGCCGTCCTTTCGGCCCGCGAGCCCCTCGACCTGCACCTGGCCGCCCCCACCGGCGCCCAGCCCCGGCGCCGCCACCTGTGTGCCGGTGTGTCCCTCCACAGCTCCCTCTGACAAAAGCCCCCCCCCACCCCGCCCCTCTGGCGTGTCACCGCGGCCGGGTGCGGGAGCGGGATCGAGGGCAGGGGCCGCTTCCCCGGGCCTGCCGGCCACCAGGGGCGGGGTCCTGAGCTCGGCGGGGGGTGTGGGGGCAAGGGTGGCCTTGCCGGGGCTGAGGGGCCGTGGCGACTCAATGGTGGCTCCCGGTGGCTTCGGGCCAGCTGCTGTCGGGCAGGAGGGCCGGCCCGGGCTGCGGCCGGGCTGCGCCTAGGGCCGCGTGGGCGGGCAGGGCCGATGCCCAAGGGACCGCGGGCCCCGGGCCCTGAAGCCTCCGGGGCCACGTCCCTGTGAGCGACGTGCGGGATCTTGGGCGGGGCGCCAAGCGCCGAAGGGTTTGCTGGGTCACGGCCGCCCTGGGCTGGGAGGTGGTCGCCAAACCCTCCGCCGCCGCCCGATACCCGAGACCTCCGTTGCCCCTGCCTGGGCGGGCGAGGGGGCCCTGCCGGGGCGGGCCGGCCGCCAGGCTGGCGTTAAGGCGCCAGCGCCAGCGAAACTGGGCCTCAAGAGGCCGCCCGCGGCCCCCCGCCCCCGTCTACGGCCATACCACCCTGAACGCGCCCGATCTCGTCTGATCTCGGAAGCTAAGCAGGGTCGGGCCTGGTTAGTACTTGGATGGGAGACCGCCTGGGAATACCGGGTGCTGTAGGCTTTTTGCCTCCCGCTCCGCCCGCCTTCTCCTTTACTCGCCCGCGGCGGGGGGGCCGCCGGCTCCGCCCCCGCCGAGCCCCGCTGCAGGCAGTAGTCAAGGTGGGTTTACCTGCCCGAGCAGGAAGCTTGGGCGATGGCAGAAGTGGGAAGAAACTCTTGAGCACAGGTTCTTGGGATCCACGGAGCAGCGCATGCACATGCGATGGGTGCCTACACAGCTGGCTTGCTTGTCTGTGGGGAAAGGCGAGATGGGTCAGGGCCTGGGTTCCTGAGGGGCTGAGAATCAAGGCAGGGATAGAAGAAAGGGGACAGGCCCACATCCCCTGAACCCACGCCGGCGCCCACTCACCTTTGTGGAAAATACGATTGAAAAGTGCCCGCAAGAATCTCTTCAGATGCCTCCAGAGTTGAGGGAAGAAGGGGAGGGGGGAGGCCGGGAGCAGGGTGAGCCCTGAAATCCAACCCTTGTCCCGGTCACACCCCAGCAGCCCTCCCACCTCAGCCCCTTCAAGACCCCAGGGCTCCCCCAACCGCGCTGCACAGATCCTGCCCTGACCATAGTCACCATGTTGATCCCCACGTTGAGCAAGATGAAGCTGACCGGGATCAGAAGAATTGAGTATCCTTGCTCCTGGCATTTCCTGGGGATGGGGCCAGTGAACGGCTCGGCTCGGTAGTAGTTTCGCTCACCCATGGCCGTTGGTCCCAGGACTGCCTGGGCCCTCTGCCCTCCAGTTTTAACTGGGAGCCAGACTGGGTCATAATGGGGCAGGTGGTGAGGTCACAGTGAGGGAGGGGGATGAAAAGGAGGGCCCAGAGTGGCATTCCCTGGTAACCAGGGTCAGGTAAGCTGAGCCTGGACAGTCAAACAGGGCCCGGTGGCCGGCATACATCCCCTCGAGCGGTCATTCATTCGCTCACCGCCCGCTGACTCACTTGTTCAAATGACACATTGCGTCTCTTGGCCCCTCTTGAGACTAGGAAGACCTTGGCCTCAGAGGCCTGCTGAAGGCCTGGCTGGAGTCCAGAGCCTCAGCCTTCTTCATGCCCTTCACTGGGCCTGGAGCTGGACCTGCCCAGATGTGGAACCTCCCAGTTTGGAAGCAACTTCTTGTATGAGGCTCTCTGTGGACAGGGACAGCTGAGACACAGAGGAGGTGCCCAGAGACCAGGGGTTTGGAGTCTGCAGCTGCAGATGTACTTAGTGCATGGTATAGGACCAGGAGGGGCCTGCTGGCAGAACTGTGGCCACTAAACCAAAGGGACCCTCAGGCCAAGAAGGGGACACTGGCTTCTTATTGCAGGAAGCCAAGCGCAGGGACCCAGGCTGGCAGAAGGAGTGGCGCTTCCAAGCCACAGACCACCAATGTTTCCTGGACTCTGGCGCTCTTTATTCCTCTCTCCATGCCCTGCCGCCCCCTGCCCCTGCCCCCACTTGCTGCTGGTAAGTTCATTTTCCCAGTCTGGCTCCCGTGCAGAGAGGGCCTGGAGGCCGAGGTGGAAGGTAGCAGCGAGTTGGCCCGCGCTTGGCCCTCCTGCGGTTGCCGCTTCAGCACCAGACTGTCATACACCTGGTAGTTGGCATTGCCTCCCGGGTTCCGGCTGAGTGGCATGAAGGTGGGCGGGGGTGGAGGGTGCTCGGTAGCCTGGACGTCGGGCAGGAGGTGAGAGGGGCGGAGGAGCAGCGCTGAGCTGGGAGCCGGGGCCCGCTGGTCCGAGGCCTCGGCCAGTACCGTGAGGGAGGCGGAGGTGGCCACAGGGCGCCGCAAGGGCAGGATCTCAGCCCATTCGGCCGCCGGGTGCCGCACCTCGTGGGGATCGCGGGAGTAATCCAAGTGTCCCGTGGAGGGATGCAGGCTGCGGTTGGACTCGCTGTGAGCACAGCTGGGGAGGCTACGTCTGTGGGCCGGTGGGGTGTCGCGCTACCAGGCGTCGGGCCGGTAGACCCGAGGCACCAGAGCGGATGGAGGCTCAGAGCCCTCCAGACCCAGACTCCGCCATGGGCCCAGTTGCCGTCCTTTCGGCCCGCGAGCCCCTCGACCTGCACCTGGCCGCCCCCACCGGCGCCCAGCCCCGGCGCCGCCACCTGTGTGCCGGTGTGTCCCTCCACAGCTCCCTCCGACAAAAGCCCCACACCCACCCCGCCCCTCTGGCGTGTCAGCGCGGCCGGGTGCGGGAGCGGGATCGAGGGCAGGGGCCGCTTCCCCGGGCCTGCCGGCCACCAGGGGCGGGGTCCTGAGCTCGGCGGGGGGTGTGGGGGCAAGGGTGGCCTTGCCGGGGCTGAGGGGCCGTGGCGACTCAATGGTGGCTCCCGGTGGCTTCGGGCCAGCTGCTGTCGGGCAGGAGGGCCGGCCCGGGCTGCGGCCGGGCTGCGCCTAGGGCCGCGTGGGCGGGCAGGGCCGATGCCCAAGGGACCGCGGGCCCCGGGCCCTGAAGCCTCCGGGGCCACGTCCCTGTGAGCGACGTGCGGGATCTTGGGCGGGGCGCCAAGCGCCGAAGGGTTTGCTGGGTCACGGCCGCCCTGGGCTGGGAGGTGGTCGCCAAACCCTCCGCCGCCGCCCGATACCCGAGACCTCCGTTGCCCCTGCCTGGGCGGGCGAGGGGGCCCTGCCGGGGCGGGCCGGCCGCCAGGCTGGCGTTAAGGCGCCAGCGCCAGCGAAACTGGGCCTCAAGAGGCCGCCCGCGGCCCCCCGCCCCCGTCTACGGCCATACCACCCTGAACGCGCCCGATCTCGTCTGATCTCGGAAGCTAAGCAGGGTCGGGCCTGGTTAGTACTTGGATGGGAGACCGCCTGGGAATACCGGGTGCTGTAGGCTTTTTGCCTCCCGCTCCGCCCGCCTTCTCCTTTACTCGCCCGCGGCGGGGGGGCCGCCGGCTCCGCCCCCGCCGAGCCCCGCTGCAGGCAGTAGTCAAGGTGGGTTTACCTGCCCGAGCAGGAAGCTTGGGCGATGGCAGAAGTGGGAAGAAACTCTTGAGCACAGGTTCTTGGGATCCACGGAGCAGCGCATGCACATGCGATGGGTGCCTACACAGCTGGCTTGCTTGTCTGTGGGGAAAGGCGAGATGGGTCAGGGCCTGGGTTCCTGAGGGGCTGAGAATCAAGGCAGGGATAGAAGAAAGGGGACAGGCCCACATCCCCTGAACCCACGCCGGCGCCCACTCACCTTTGTGGAAAATACGATTGAAAAGTGCCCGCAAGAATCTCTTCAGATGCCTCCAGAGTTGAGGGAAGAAGGGGAGGGGGGAGGCCGGGAGCAGGGTGAGCCCTGAAATCCAACCCTTGTCCCGGTCACACCCCAGCAGCCCTCCCACCTCAGCCCCTTCAAGACCCCAGGGCTCCCCCAACCGCGCTGCACAGATCCTGCCCTGACCATAGTCACCATGTTGATCCCCACGTTGAGCAAGATGAAGCTGACCGGGATCAGAAGAATTGAGTATCCTTGCTCCTGGCATTTCCTGGGGATGGGGCCAGTGAACGGCTCGGCTCGGTAGTAGTTTCGCTCACCCATGGCCGTTGGTCCCAGGACTGCCTGGGCCCTCTGCCCTCCAGTTTTAACTGGGAGCCAGACTGGGTCATAATGGGGCAGGTGGTGAGGTCACAGTGAGGGAGGGGGATGAAAAGGAGGGCCCAGAGTGGCATTCCCTGGTAACCAGGGTCAGGTAAGCTGAGCCTGGACAGTCAAACAGGGCCCGGTGGCCGGCATACATCCCCTCGAGCGGTCATTCATTCGCTCACCGCCCGCTGACTCACTTGTTCAAATGACACATTGCGTCTCTTGGCCCCTCTTGAGACTAGGAAGACCTTGGCCTCAGAGGCCTGCTGAAGGCCTGGCTGGAGTCCAGAGCCTCAGCCTTCTTCATGCCCTTCACTGGGCCTGGAGCTGGACCTGCCCAGATGTGGAACCTCCCAGTTTGGAAGCAACTTCTTGTATGAGGCTCTCTGTGGACAGGGACAGCTGAGACACAGAGGAGGTGCCCAGAGACCAGGGGTTTGGAGTCTGCAGCTGCAGATGTACTTAGTGCATGGTATAGGACCAGGAGGGGCCTGCTGGCAGAACTGTGGCCACTAAACCAAAGGGACCCTCAGGCCAAGAAGGGGACACTGGCTTCTTATTGCAGGAAGCCAAGCGCAGGGACCCAGGCTGGCAGAAGGAGTGGCGCTTCCAAGCCACAGACCACCAATGTTTCCTGGACTCTGGCGCTCTTTATTCCTCTCTCCATGCCCTGCCGCCCCCTGCCCCTGCCCCCACTTGCTGCTGGTAAGTTCACTTTCCCAGTCTGGCTCCCGTGCAGAGAGGGCCTGGAGGCCGAGGTGGAAGGTAGCAGCGAGTTGGCCCGCGCTTGGCCCTCCTGCGGTTGCCGCTTCAGCACCAGACTGTCATACACCTGGTAGTTGGCATTGCCTCCCGGGTTCCGGCTGAGTGGCATGAAGGTGGGCGGGGGTGGAGGGTGCTCGGTAGCCTGGACGTCGGGCAGGAGGTGAGAGGGGCGGAGGAGCAGCGCTGAGCTGGGAGCCGGGGCCCGCTGGTCCGAGGCCTCGGCCAGTACCGTGAGGGAGGCGGAGGTGGCCACAGGGCGCCGCAAGGGCAGGATCTCAGCCCATTCGGCCGCCGGGTGCCGCACCTCGTGGGGATCGCGGGAGTAATCCAAGTGTCCCGTGGAGGGATGCAGGCTGCGGTTGGACTCGCTGTGAGCACAGCTGGGGAGGCTACGTCTGTGGGCCGGTGGGGTGTCGCGCTACCAGGCGTCGGGCCGGTAGACCCGAGGCACCAGAGCGGATGGAGGCTCAGAGCCCTCCAGACCCAGACTCCGCCATGGGCCCAGTTGCCGTCCTTTCGGCCCGCGAGCCCCTCGACCTGCACCTGGCCGCCCCCACCGGCGCCCAGCCCCGGCGCCGCCACCTGTGTGCCGGTGTGTCCCTCCACAGCTCCCTCCGACAAAAGCCCCACCCCCACCCCGCCCCTCTGGCGTGTCACCGCGGCCGGGTGCGGGAGCGGGATCGAGGGCAGGGGCCGCTTCCCCGGGCCTGCCGGCCACCAGGGGCGGGGTCCTGAGCTCGGCGGGGGGTGTGGGGGCAAGGGTGGCCTTGCCGGGGCTGAGGGGCCGTGGCGACTCAATGGTGGCTCCCGGTGGCTTCGGGCCAGCTGCTGTCGGGCAGGAGGGCCGGCCCGGGCTGCGGCCGGGCTGCGCCTAGGGCCGCGTGGGCGGGCAGGGCCGATGCCCAAGGGACCGCGGGCCCCGGGCCCTGAAGCCTCCGGGGCCACGTCCCTGTGAGCGACGTGCGGGATCTTGGGCGGGGCGCCAAGCGCCGAAGGGTTTGCTGGGTCACGGCCGCCCTGGGCTGGGAGGTGGTCGCCAAACCCTCCGCCGCCGCCCGATACCCGAGACCTCCGTTGCCCCTGCCTGGGCGGGCGAGGGGGCCCTGCCGGGGCGGGCCGGCCGCCAGGCTGGCGTTAAGGCGCCAGCGCCAGCGAAACTGGGCCTCAAGAGGCCGCCCGCGGCCCCCCGCCCCCGTCTACGGCCATACCACCCTGAACGCGCCCGATCTCGTCTGATCTCGGAAGCTAAGCAGGGTCGGGCCTGGTTAGTACTTGGATGGGAGACCGCCTGGGAATACCGGGTGCTGTAGGCTTTTTGCCTCCCGCTCCGCCCGCCTTCTCCTTTACTCGCCCGCGGCGGGGGCCGCCGGCTCCGCCCCCGCCGGGCCCCGCTGCAGGCCCCACCTCCTCAGGCCCCTCCCACCACGGCGCGCGCCGGCGGGGTCGCTCCCCGCCGGCCCGGCCGGCCAGGCGGCCAGAAGGCGGCCCTGGAAGGCAGGCACACCCCAGACGCTCCCGGGGTGGCTGGCCCGGACCCAGACTCCGCCGCGGGCCCAGTTGCCGTCCTTTCGGCCCGCGAGCCCCTCGACCTGCACCTGGCCGCCCCCACCGGCGCCCAGCCCCGGCGCCGCCACCTGTGTGCCGGTGTGTCCCTCCACAGCTCCCTCCGACAAAAGCCCCCCCCCACCCCGCCCCTCTGGCGTGTCACCGCGGCCGGGTGCGGGAGCGGGATCGAGGGCAGGGGCCGCTTCCCCGGGCCTGCCGGCCACCAGGGGCGGGGTCCTGAGCTCGGCGGGGGGTGTGGGGGCAAGGGTGGCCTTGCCGGGGCTGAGGGGCCGTGGCGACTCAATGGTGGCTCCCAGTGGCTTCGGGCCAGCTGCTGTCGGGCAGGAGGGCCGGCCCGGGCTGCGGCCGGGCTGCGCCTAGGGCCGCGTGGGCGGGCAGGGCCGATGCCCAAGGGACCGCGGGCCCCGGGCCCTGAAGCCTCCGGGGCCACGTCCCTGTGAGCGACGTGCGGGATCTTGGGCGGGGCGCCAAGCGCCGAAGGGTTTGCTGGGTCACGGCCGCCCTGGGCTGGGAGGTGGTCGCCAAACCCTCCGCCGCCGCCCGATACCCGAGACCTCCGTTGCCCCTGCCTGGGCGGGCGAGGGGGCCCTGCCGGGGCGGGCCGGCCACCAGGCTGGCGTTAAGGCGCCAGCGCCAGCGAAACTGGGCCTCAAGAGGCCGCCCGCGGCCCCCCGCCCCCGTCTACGGCCATACCACCCTGAACGCGCCCGATCTCGTCTGATCTCGGAAGCTAAGCAGGGTCGGGCCTGGTTAGTACTTGGATGGGAGACCGCCTGGGAATACCGGGTGCTGTAGGCTTTTTGCCTCCCGCTCCGCCCGCCTTCTCCTTTACTCGCCCGCGGCGGGGGGGCCGCCGGCTCCGCCCCCGCCGAGCCCCGCTGCAGGCAGTAGTCAAGGTGGGTTTACCTGCCCGAGCAGGAAGCTTGGGCGATGGCAGAAGTGGGAAGAAACTCTTGAGCACAGGTTCTTGGGATCCACGGAGCAGCGCATGCACATGCGATGGGTGCCTACACAGCTGGCTTGCTTGTCTGTGGGGAAAGGCGAGATGGGTCAGGGCCTGGGTTCCTGAGGGGCTGAGAATCAAGGCAGGGATAGAAGAAAGGGGACAGGCCCACATCCCCTGAACCCACGCCGGCGCCCACTCACCTTTGTGGAAAATACGATTGAAAAGTGCCCGCAAGAATCTCTTCAGATGCCTCCAGAGTTGAGGGAAGAAGGGGAGGGGGGAGGCCGGGAGCAGGGTGAGCCCTGAAATCCAACCCTTGTCCCGGTCACACCCCAGCAGCCCTCCCACCTCAGCCCCTTCAAGACCCCAGGGCTCCCCCAACCGCGCTGCACAGATCCTGCCCTGACCATAGTCACCATGTTGATCCCCACGTTGAGCAAGATGAAGCTGACCGGGATCAGAAGAATTGAGTATCCTTGCTCCTGGCATTTCCTGGGGATGGGGCCAGTGAACGGCTCGGCTCGGTAGTAGTTTCGCTCACCCATGGCCGTTGGTCCCAGGACTGCCTGGGCCCTCTGCCCTCCAGTTTTAACTGGGAGCCAGACTGGGTCATAATGGGGCAGGTGGTGAGGTCACAGTGAGGGAGGGGGATGAAAAGGAGGGCCCAGAGTGGCATTCCCTGGTAACCAGGGTCAGGTAAGCTGAGCCTGGACAGTCAAACAGGGCCCGGTGGCCGGCATACATCCCCTCGAGCGGTCATTCATTCGCTCACCGCCCGCTGACTCACTTGTTCAAATGACACATTGCGTCTCTTGGCCCCTCTTGAGACTAGGAAGACCTTGGCCTCAGAGGCCTGCTGAAGGCCTGGCTGGAGTCCAGAGCCTCAGCCTTCTTCATGCCCTTCACTGGGCCTGGAGCTGGACCTGCCCAGATGTGGAACCTCCCAGTTTGGAAGCAACTTCTTGTATGAGGCTCTCTGTGGACAGGGACAGCTGAGACACAGAGGAGGTGCCCAGAGACCAGGGGTTTGGAGTCTGCAGCTGCAGATGTACTTAGTGCATGGTATAGGACCAGGAGGGGCCTGCTGGCAGAACTGTGGCCACTAAACCAAAGGGACCCTCAGGCCAAGAAGGGGACACTGGCTTCTTATTGCAGGAAGCCAAGCGCAGGGACCCAGGCTGGCAGAAGGAGTGGCGCTTCCAAGCCACAGACCACCAATGTTTCCTGGACTCTGGCGCTCTTTATTCCTCTCTCCATGCCCTGCCGCCCCCTGCCCCTGCCCCCATTTGCTGCTGGTAAGTTCATTTTCCCAGTCTGGCTCCCGTGCAGAGAGGGCCTGGAGGCCGAGGTGGAAGGTAGCAGCGAGTTGGCCCGCGCTTGGCCCTCCTGCGGTTGCCGCTTCAGCACCAGACTGTCATACACCTGGTAGTTGGCATTGCCTCCCGGGTTCCGGCTGAGTGGCATGAAGGTGGGCGGGGGTGGAGGGTGCTCGGTAGCCTGGACGTCGGGCAGGAGGTGAGAGGGGCGGAGGAGCAGCGCTGAGCTGGGAGCCGGGGCCCGCTGGTCCGAGGCCTCGGCCAGTACCGTGAGGGAGGCGGAGGTGGCCACAGGGCGCCGCAAGGGCAGGATCTCAGCCCATTCGGCCGCCGGGTGCCGCACCTCGTGGGGATCGCGGGAGTAATCCAAGTGTCCCGTGGAGGGATGCAGGCTGCGGTTGGACTCGCTGTGAGCACAGCTGGGGAGGCTACGTCTGTGGGCCGGTGGGGTGTCGCGCTACCAGGCGTCGGGCCGGTAGACCCGAGGCACCAGAGCGGATGGAGGCTCAGAGCCCTCCAGACCCAGACTCCGCCATGGGCCCAGTTGCCGTCCTTTCGGCCCGCGAGCCCCTCGACCTGCACCTGGCCGCCCCCACCGGCGCCCAGCCCCGGCGCCGCCACCTGTGTGCCGGTGTGTCCCTCCACAGCTCCCTCCGACAAAAGCCCCACCCCCACCCCGCCCCTCTGGCGTGTCAGCGCGGCCGGGTGCGGGAGCGGGATCGAGGGCAGGGGCCGCTTCCCCGGGCCTGCCGGCCACCGGGGCGGGGTCCTGAGCTCGGCGGGGGGTGTGGGGGCAAGGGTGGCCTTGCCGGGGCTGAGGGGCCGTGGCGACTCAATGGTGGCTCCCGGTGGCTTCGGGCCAGCTGCTGTCGGGCAGGAGGGCCGGCCCGGGCTGCGGCCGGGCTGCGCCTAGGGCCGCGTGGGCGGGCAGGGCCGATGCCCAAGGGACCGCGGGCCCCGGGCCCTGAAGCCTCCGGGGCCACGTCCCTGTGAGCGACGTGCGGGATCTTGGGCGGGGCGCCAAGCGCCGAAGGGTTTGCTGGGTCACGGCCGCCCTGGGCTGGGAGGTGGTCGCCAAACCCTCCGCCGCCGCCCGATACCCGAGACCTCCGTTGCCCCTGCCTGGGCGGGCGAGGGGGCCCTGCCGGGGCGGGCCGGCCGCCAGGCTGGCGTTAAGGCGCCAGCGCCAGCGAAACTGGGCCTCAAGAGGCCGCCCGCGGCCCCCCGCCCCCGTCTACAGCCATACCACCCTGAACGCGCCCGATCTCGTCTGATCTCGGAAGCTAAGCAGGGTCGGGCCTGGTTAGTACTTGGATGGGAGACCGCCTGGGAATACCGGGTGCTGTAGGCTTTTTGCCTCCCGCTCCGCCCGCCTTCTCCTTTACTCGCCCGCGGCGGGGGCCGCCGGCTCCGCCCCCGCCGGGCCCCGCTGCAGGCCCCACCTCCTCAGGCCCCTCCCACCACGGCGCGCGCCGGCGGGGTCGCTCCCCGCCGGCCCGGCCGGCCAGGCGGCCAGAAGGCGGCCCTGGAAGGCAGGCGCACCCCAGACGCTCCCGGGGTGGCTGGCCCGGACCCAGACTCCGCCGCGGGCCCAGTTGCCGTCCTTTCGGCCCGCGAGCCCCTCGACCTGCACCTGGCCGCCCCCACCGGCGCCCAGCCCCGGCGCCGCCACCTGTGTGCCGGTGTGTCCCTCCACAGCTCCCTCCGACAAAAGCCCCCCCCCACCCCGCCCCTCTGGCGTGTCACCGCGGCCGGGTGCGGGAGCGGGATCGAGGGCAGGGGCCGCTTCCCCGGGCCTGCCGGCCACCAGGGGCGGGGTCCTGAGCTCGGCGGGGGGTGTGGGGGCAAGGGTGGCCTTGCCGGGGCTGAGGGGCCGTGGCGACTCAATGGTGGCTCCCAGTGGCTTCGGGCCAGCTGCTGTCGGGCAGGAGGGCCGGCCCGGGCTGCGGCCGGGCTGCGCCTAGGGCCGCGTGGGCGGGCAGGGCCGATGCCCAAGGGACCGCGGGCCCCAGGCCCTGAAGCCTCCGGGGCCACGTCCCTGTGAGCGACGTGCGGGATCTTGGGCGGGGCGCCAAGCGCCGAAGGGTTTGCTGGGTCACGGCCGCCCTGGGCTGGGAGGTGGTCGCCAAACCCTCCGCCGCCGCCCGATACCCGAGACCTCCGTTGCCCCTGCCTGGGCGGGCGAGGGGGCCCTGCCGGGGCGGGCCGGCCACCAGGCTGGCGTTAAGGCGCCAGCGCCAGCGAAACTGGGCCTCAAGAGGCCGCCCGCGGCCCCCCGCCCCCGTCTACGGCCATACCACCCTGAACGCGCCCGATCTCGTCTGATCTCGGAAGCTAAGCAGGGTCGGGCCTGGTTAGTACTTGGATGGGAGACCGCCTGGGAATACCGGGTGCTGTAGGCTTTTTGCCTCCCGCTCCGCCCGCCTTCTCCTTTACTCGCCCGCGGCGGGGGCCGCCGGCTCCGCCCCCGCCGGGCCCCGCTGCAGGCCCCACCTCCTCAGGCCCCTCCCACCACGGCGCGCGCCGGCGGGGTCGCTCCCCGCCGGCCCGGCCGGCCAGGCGGCCAGAAGGCGGCCCTGGAAGGCAGGCGCACCCCAGACGCTCCCGGGGTGGCTGGCCCGGACCCAGACTCCGCCGCGGGCCCAGTTGCCGTCCTTTCGGCCCGCGAGCCCCTCGACCTGCACCTGGCCGCCCCCACCGGCGCCCAGCCCCGGCGCCGCCACCTGTGTGCCGGTGTGTCCCTCCACAGCTCCCTCCGACAAAAGCCCCCCCCCACCCCGCCCCTCTGGCGTGTCACCGCGGCCGGGTGCGGGAGCGGGATCGAGGGCAGGGGCCGCTTCCCCGGGCCTGCCGGCCACCAGGGGCGGGGTCCTGAGCTCGGCGGGGGGTGTGGGGGCAAGGGTGGCCTTGCCGGGGCTGAGGGGCCGTGGCGACTCAATGGTGGCTCCCGGTGGCTTCGGGCCAGCTGCTGTCGGGCAGGAGGGCCGGCCCGGGCTGCGGCCGGGCTGCGCCTAGGGCCGCGTGGGCGGGCAGGGCCGATGCCCAAGGGACCGCGGGCCCCGGGCCCTGAAGCCTCCGGGGCCACGTCCCTGTGAGCGACGTGCGGGATCTTGGGCGGGGCGCCAAGCGCCGAAGGGTTTGCTGGGTCACGGCCGCCCTGGGCTGGGAGGTGGTCGCCAAACCCTCTGCCGCCGCCCGATACCCGAGACCTCCGTTGCCCCTGCCTGGGCGGGCGAGGGGGCCCTGCCGGGGCGGGCCGGCCACCAGGCTGGCGTTAAGGCGCCAGCGCCAGCGAAACTGGGCCTCAAGAGGCCGCCCGCGGCCCCCCGCCCCCGTCTACGGCCATACCACCCTGAACGCGCCCGATCTCGTCTGATCTCGGAAGCTAAGCAGGGTCGGGCCTGGTTAGTACTTGGATGGGAGACCGCCTGGGAATACCGGGTGCTGTAGGCTTTTTGCCTCCCGCTCCGCCCGCCTTCTCCTTTACTCGCCCGCGGCGGGGGGGCCGCCGGCTCCGCCCCCGCCGAGCCCCGCTGCAGGCAGTAGTCAAGGTGGGTTTACCTGCCCGAGCAGGAAGCTTGGGCGATGGCAGAAGTGGGAAGAAACTCTTGAGCACAGGTTCTTGGGATCCACGGAGCAGCGCATGCACATGCGATGGGTGCCTACACAGCTGGCTTGCTTGTCTGTGGGGAAAGGTGAGATGGGTCAGGGCCTGGGTTCCTGAGGGGCTGAGAATCAAGGCAGGGATAGAAGAAAGGGGACAGGCCCACATCCCCTGAACCCACGCCGGCGCCCACTCACCTTTGTGGAAAATACGATTGAAAAGTGCCCGCAAGAATCTCTTCAGATGCCTCCAGAGTTGAGGGAAGAAGGGGAGGGGGGAGGCCGGGAGCAGGGTGAGCCCTGAAATCCAACCCTTGTCCCGGTCACACCCCAGCAGCCCTCCCACCTCAGCCCCTTCAAGACCCCAGGGCTCCCCCAACCGCGCTGCACAGATCCTGCCCTGACCATAGTCACCATGTTGATCCCCACGTTGAGCAAGATGAAGCTGACCGGGATCAGAAGAATTGAGTATCCTTGCTCCTGGCATTTCCTGGGGATGGGGCCAGTGAACGGCTCGGCTCGGTAGTAGTTTCGCTCACCCATGGCCGTTGGTCCCAGGACTGCCTGGGCCCTCTGCCCTCCAGTTTTAACTGGGAGCCAGACTGGGTCATAATGGGGCAGGTGGTGAGGTCACAGTGAGGGAGGGGGATGAAAAGGAGGGCCCAGAGTGGCATTCCCTGGTAACCAGGGTCAGGTAAGCTGAGCCTGGACAGTCAAACAGGGCCCGGTGGCCGGCATACATCCCCTCGAGCGGTCATTCATTCGCTCACCGCCCGCTGACTCACTTGTTCAAATGACACATTGCGTCTCTTGGCCCCTCTTGAGACTAGGAAGACCTTGGCCTCAGAGGCCTGCTGAAGGCCTGGCTGGAGTCCAGAGCCTCAGCCTTCTTCATGCCCTTCACTGGGCCTGGAGCTGGACCTGCCCAGATGTGGAACCTCCCAGTTTGGAAGCAACTTCTTGTATGAGGCTCTCTGTGGACAGGGACAGCTGAGACACAGAGGAGGTGCCCAGAGACCAGGGGTTTGGAGTCTGCAGCTGCAGATGTACTTAGTGCATGGTATAGGACCAGGAGGGGCCTGCTGGCAGAACTGTGGCCACTAAACCAAAGGGACCCTCAGGCCAAGAAGGGGACACTGGCTTCTTATTGCAGGAAGCCAAGCGCAGGGACCCAGGCTGGCAGAAGGAGTGGCGCTTCCAAGCCACAGACCACCAATGTTTCCTGGACTCTGGCGCTCTTTATTCCTCTCTCCATGCCCTGCCGCCCCCTGCCCCTGCCCCCACTTGCTGCTGGTAAGTTCACTTTCCCAGTCTGGCTCCCGTGCAGAGAGGGCCTGGAGGCCGAGGTGGAAGGTAGCAGCGAGTTGGCCCGCGCTTGGCCCTCCTGCGGTTGCCGCTTCAGCACCAGACTGTCATACACCTGGTAGTTGGCATTGCCTCCCGGGTTCCGGCTGAGTGGCATGAAGGTGGGCGGGGGTGGAGGGTGCTCGGTAGCCTGGACGTCGGGCAGGAGGTGAGAGGGGCGGAGGAGCAGCGCTGAGCTGGGAGCCGGGGCCCGCTGGTCCGAGGCCTCGGCCAGTACCGTGAGGGAGGCGGAGGTGGCCACAGGGCGCCGCAAGG
Source organism: Globicephala melas (assembly GCF_963455315.2). Lineage (NCBI taxonomy): Eukaryota > Metazoa > Chordata > Mammalia > Artiodactyla > Delphinidae > Globicephala > Globicephala melas. The sequence goes on from NW_027207354.1 coordinate 398,370, forward strand.
GCAGGATCTCAGCCCATTCGGCCGCCGGGTGCCGCACCTCGTGGGGATCGCGGGAGTAATCCAAGTGTCCCGTGGAGGGATGCAGGCTGCGGTTGGACTCGCTGTGAGCACAGCTGGGGAGGCTACGTCTGTGGGCCGGTGGGGTGTCGCGCTACCAGGCGTCGGGCCGGTAGACCCGAGGCACCAGAGCGGATGGAGGCTCAGAGCCCTCCAGACCCAGACTCCGCCATGGGCCCAGTTGCCGTCCTTTCGGCCCGCGAGCCCCTCGACCTGCACCTGGCCGCCCCCACCGGCGCCCAGCCCCGGCGCCGCCACCTGTGTGCCGGTGTGTCCCTCCACAGCTCCCTCCGACAAAAGCCCCACCCCCACCCCGCCCCTCTGGCGTGTCACCGCGGCCGGGTGCGGGAGCGGGATCGAGGGCAGGGGCCGCTTCCCCGGGCCTGCCGGCCACCAGGGGCGGGGTCCTGAGCTCGGCGGGGGGTGTGGGGGCAAGGGTGGCCTTGCCGGGGCTGAGGGGCCGTGGCGACTCAATGGTGGCTCCCGGTGGCTTCGGGCCAGCTGCTGTCGGGCAGGAGGGCCGGCCCGGGCTGCGGCCGGGCTGCGCCTAGGGCCGCGTGGGCGGGCAGGGCCGATGCCCAAGGGACCGCGGGCCCCGGGCCCTGAAGCCTCCGGGGCCACGTCCCTGTGAGCGACGTGCGGGATCTTGGGCGGGGCGCCAAGCGCCGAAGGGTTTGCTGGGTCACGGCCGCCCTGGGCTGGGAGGTGGTCGCCAAACCCTCCGCCGCCGCCCGATACCCGAGACCTCCGTTGCCCCTGCCTGGGCGGGCGAGGGGGCCCTGCCGGGGCGGGCCGGCCGCCAGGCTGGCGTTAAGGCGCCAGCGCCAGCGAAACTGGGCCTCAAGAGGCCGCCCGCGGCCCCCCGCCCCCGTCTACGGCCATACCACCCTGAACGCGCCCGATCTCGTCTGATCTCGGAAGCTAAGCACGGTCGGGCCTGGTTAGTACTTGGATGGGAGACCGCCTGGGAATACCGGGTGCTGTAGGCTTTTTGCCTCCCGCTCCGCCCGCCTTCTCCTTTACTCGCCCGCGGCGGGGGGGCCGCCGGCTCCGCCCCCGCCGAGCCCCGCTGCAGGCAGTAGTCAAGGTGGGTTTACCTGCCCGAGCAGGAAGCTTGGGCGATGGCAGAAGTGGGAAGAAACTCTTGAGCACAGGTTCTTGGGATCCACGGAGCAGCGCATGCACATGCGATGGGTGCCTACACAGCTGGCTTGCTTGTCTGTGGGGAAAGGCGAGATGGGTCAGGGCCTGGGTTCCTGAGGGGCTGAGAATCAAGGCAGGGATAGAAGAAAGGGGACAGGCCCACATCCCCTGAACCCACGCCGGCGCCCACTCACCTTTGTGGAAAATACGATTGAAAAGTGCCCGCAAGAATCTCTTCAGATGCCTCCAGAGTTGAGGGAAGAAGGGGAGGGGGGAGGCCGGGAGCAGGGTGAGCCCTGAAATCCAACCCTTGTCCCGGTCACACCCCAGCAGCCCTCCCACCTCAGCCCCTTCAAGACCCCAGGGCTCCCCCAACCGCGCTGCACAGATCCTGCCCTGACCATAGTCACCATGTTGATCCCCACGTTGAGCAAGATGAAGCTGACCGGGATCAGAAGAATTGAGTATCCTTGCTCCTGGCATTTCCTGGGGATGGGGCCAGTGAACGGCTCGGCTCGGTAGTAGTTTCGCTCACCCATGGCCGTTGGTCCCAGGACTGCCTGGGCCCTCTGCCCTCCAGTTTTAACTGGGAGCCAGACTGGGTCATAATGGGGCAGGTGGTGAGGTCACAGTGAGGGAGGGGGATGAAAAGGAGGGCCCAGAGTGGCATTCCCTGGTAACCAGGGTCAGGTAAGCTGAGCCTGGACAGTCAAACAGGGCCCGGTGGCCGGCATACATCCCCTCGAGCGGTCATTCATTCGCTCACCGCCCGCTGACTCACTTGTTCAAATGACACATTGCGTCTCTTGGCCCCTCTTGAGACTAGGAAGACCTTGGCCTCAGAGGCCTGCTGAAGGCCTGGCTGGAGTCCAGAGCCTCAGCCTTCTTCATGCCCTTCACTGGGCCTGGAGCTGGACCTGCCCAGATGTGGAACCTCCCAGTTTGGAAGCAACTTCTTGTATGAGGCTCTCTGTGGACAGGGACAGCTGAGACACAGAGGAGGTGCCCAGAGACCAGGGGTTTGGAGTCTGCAGCTGCAGATGTACTTAGTGCATGGTATAGGACCAGGAGGGGCCTGCTGGCAGAACTGTGGCCACTAAACCAAAGGGACCCTCAGGCCAAGAAGGGGACACTGGCTTCTTATTGCAGGAAGCCAAGCGCAGGGACCCAGGCTGGCAGAAGGAGTGGCGCTTCCAAGCCACAGACCACCAATGTTTCCTGGACTCTGGCGCTCTTTATTCCTCTCTCCATGCCCTGCCGCCCCCTGCCCCTGCCCCCACTTGCTGCTGGTAAGTTCACTTTCCCAGTCTGGCTCCCGTGCAGAGAGGGCCTGGAGGCCGAGGTGGAAGGTAGCAGCGAGTTGGCCCGCGCTTGGCCCTCCTGCGGTTGCCGCTTCAGCACCAGACTGTCATACACCTGGTAGTTGGCATTGCCTCCCGGGTTCCGGCTGAGTGGCATGAAGGTGGGCGGGGGTGGAGGGTGCTCGGTAGCCTGGACGTCGGGCAGGAGGTGAGAGGGGCGGAGGAGCAGCGCTGAGCTGGGAGCCGGGGCCCGCTGGTCCGAGGCCTCGGCCAGTACCGTGAGGGAGGCGGAGGTGGCCACAGGGCGCCGCAAGGGCAGGATCTCAGCCCATTCGGCCGCCGGGTGCCGCACCTCGTGGGGATCGCGGGAGTAATCCAAGTGTCCCGTGGAGGGATGCAGGCTGCGGTTGGACTCGCTGTGAGCACAGCTGGGGAGGCTACGTCTGTGGGCCGGTGGGGTGTCGCGCTACCAGGCGTCGGGCCGGTAGACCCGAGGCACCAGAGCGGATGGAGGCTCAGAGCCCTCCAGACCCAGACTCCGCCATGGGCCCAGTTGCCGTCCTTTCGGCCCGCGAGCCCCTCGACCTGCACCTGGCCGCCCCCACCGGCGCCCAGCCCCGGCGCCGCCACCTGTGTGCCGGTGTGTCCCTCCACAGCTCCCTCCGACAAAAGCCCCACCCCCACCCCGCCCCTCTGGCGTGTCAGCGCGGCCGGGTGCGGGAGCGGGATCGAGGGCAGGGGCCGCTTCCCCGGGCCTGCCGGCCACCAGGGGCGGGGTCCTGAGCTCGGCGGGGGGTGTGGGGGCAAGGGTGGCCTTGCCGGGGCTGAGGGGCCGTGGCGACTCAATGGTGGCTCCCGGTGGCTTCGGGCCAGCTGCTGTCGGGCAGGAGGGCCGGCCCGGGCTGCGGCCGGGCTGCGCCTAGGGCCGCGTGGGCGGGCAGGGCCGATGCCCAAGGGACCGCGGGCCCCGGGCCCTGAAGCCTCCGGGGCCACGTCCCTGTGAGCGACGTGCGGGATCTTGGGCGGGGCGCCAAGCGCCGAAGGGTTTGCTGGGTCACGGCCGCCCTGGGCTGGGAGGTGGTCGCCAAACCCTCCGCCGCCGCCCGATACCCGAGACCTCCGTTGCCCCTGCCTGGGCGGGCGAGGGGGCCCTGCCGGGGCGGGCCGGCCGCCAGGCTGGCGTTAAGGCGCCAGCGCCAGCGAAACTGGGCCTCAAGAGGCCGCCCGCGGCCCCCCGCCCCCGTCTACGGCCATACCACCCTGAACGCGCCCGATCTCGTCTGATCTCGGAAGCTAAGCAGGGTCGGGCCTGGTTAGTACTTGGATGGGAGACCGCCTGGGAATACCGGGTGCTGTAGGCTTTTTGCCTCCCGCTCCGCCCGCCTTCTCCTTTACTCGCCCGCGGCGGGGGCCGCCGGCTCCGCCCCCGCCGGGCCCCGCTGCAGGCCCCACCTCCTCAGGCCCCTCCCACCACGGCGCGCGCCGGCGGGGTCGCTCCCCGCCGGCCCGGCCGGCCAGGCGGCCAGAAGGCGGCCCTGGAAGGCAGGCGCACCCCAGACGCTCCCGGGGTGGCTGGCCCGGACCCAGACTCCGCCGCGGGCCCAGTTGCCGTCCTTTCGGCCCGCGAGCCCCTCGACCTGCACCTGGCCGCCCCCACCGGCGCCCAGCCCCGGCGCCGCCACCTGTGTGCCGGTGTGTCCCTCCACAGCTCCCTCCGACAAAAGCCCCCCCCCACCCCGCCCCTCTGGCGTGTCACCGCGGCCGGGTGCGGGAGCGGGATCGAGGGCAGGGGCCGCTTCCCCGGGCCTGCCGGCCACCAGGGGCGGGGTCCTGAGCTCGGCGGGGGGTGTGGGGGCAAGGGTGGCCTTGCCGGGGCTGAGGGGCCGTGGCGACTCAATGGTGGCTCCCAGTGGCTTCGGGCCAGCTGCTGTCGGGCAGGAGGGCCGGCCCGGGCTGCGGCCGGGCTGCGCCTAGGGCCGCGTGGGCGGGCAGGGCCGATGCCCAAGGGACCGCGGGCCCCGGGCCCTGAAGCCTCCGGGGCCACGTCCCTGTGAGCGACGTGCGGGATCTTGGGCGGGGCGCCAAGCGCCGAAGGGTTTGCTGGGTCACGGCCGCCCTGGGCTGGGAGGTGGTCGCCAAACCCTCCGCCGCCGCCCGATACCCGAGACCTCCGTTGCCCCTGCCTGGGCGGGCGAGGGGGCCCTGCCGGGGCGGGCCGGCCGCCAGGCTGGCGTTAAGGCGCCAGCGCCAGCGAAACTGGGCCTCAAGAGGCCGCCCGCGGCCCCCCGCCCCCGTCTACGGCCATACCACCCTGAACGCGCCCGATCTCGTCTGATCTCGGAAGCTAAGCAGGGTCGGGCCTGGTTAGTACTTGGATGGGAGACCGCCTGGGAATACCGGGTGCTGTAGGCTTTTTGCCTCCCGCTCCGCCCGCCTTCTCCTTTACTCGCCCGCGGCGGGGGGGCCGCCGGCTCCGCCCCCGCCGAGCCCCGCTGCAGGCAGTAGTCAAGGTGGGTTTACCTGCCCGAGCAGGAAGCTTGGGCGATGGCAGAAGTGGGAAGAAACTCTTGAGCACAGGTTCTTGGGATCCACGGAGCAGCGCATGCACATGCGATGGGTGCCTACACAGCTGGCTTGCTTGTCTGTGGGGAAAGGCGAGATGGGTCAGGGCCTGGGTTCCTGAGGGGCTGAGAATCAAGGCAGGGATAGAAGAAAGGGGACAGGCCCACATCCCCTGAACCCACGCCGGCGCCCACTCACCTTTGTGGAAAATACGATTGAAAAGTGCCCGCAAGAATCTCTTCAGATGCCTCCAGAGTTGAGGGAAGAAGGGGAGGGGGGAGGCCGGGAGCAGGGTGAGCCCTGAAATCCAACCCTTGTCCCGGTCACACCCCAGCAGCCCTCCCACCTCAGCCCCTTCAAGACCCCAGGGCTCCCCCAACCGCGCTGCACAGATCCTGCCCTGACCATAGTCACCATGTTGATCCCCACGTTGAGCAAGATGAAGCTGACCGGGATCAGAAGAATTGAGTATCCTTGCTCCTGGCATTTCCTGGGGATGGGGCCAGTGAACGGCTCGGCTCGGTAGTAGTTTCGCTCACCCATGGCCGTTGGTCCCAGGACTGCCTGGGCCCTCTGCCCTCCAGTTTTAACTGGGAGCCAGACTGGGTCATAATGGGGCAGGTGGTGAGGTCACAGTGAGGGAGGGGGATGAAAAGGAGGGCCCAGAGTGGCATTCCCTGGTAACCAGGGTCAGGTAAGCTGAGCCTGGACAGTCAAACAGGGCCCGGTGGCCGGCATACATCCCCTCGAGCGGTCATTCATTCGCTCACCGCCCGCTGACTCACTTGTTCAAATGACACATTGCGTCTCTTGGCCCCTCTTGAGACTAGGAAGACCTTGGCCTCAGAGGCCTGCTGAAGGCCTGGCTGGAGTCCAGAGCCTCAGCCTTCTTCATGCCCTTCACTGGGCCTGGAGCTGGACCTGCCCAGATGTGGAACCTCCCAGTTTGGAAGCAACTTCTTGTATGAGGCTCTCTGTGGACAGGGACAGCTGAGACACAGAGGAGGTGCCCAGAGACCAGGGGTTTGGAGTCTGCAGCTGCAGATGTACTTAGTGCATGGTATAGGACCAGGAGGGGCCTGCTGGCAGAACTGTGGCCACTAAACCAAAGGGACCCTCAGGCCAAGAAGGGGACACTGGCTTCTTATTGCAGGAAGCCAAGCGCAGGGACCCAGGCTGGCAGAAGGAGTGGCGCTTCCAAGCCACAGACCACCAATGTTTCCTGGACTCTGGCGCTCTTTATTCCTCTCTCCATGCCCTGCCGCCCCCTGCCCCTGCCCCCATTTGCTGCTGGTAAGTTCATTTTCCCAGTCTGGCTCCCGTGCAGAGAGGGCCTGGAGGCCGAGGTGGAAGGTAGCAGCGAGTTGGCCCGCGCTTGGCCCTCCTGCGGTTGCCGCTTCAGCACCAGACTGTCATACACCTGGTAGTTGGCATTGCCTCCCGGGTTCCGGCTGAGTGGCATGAAGGTGGGCGGGGGTGGAGGGTGCTCGGTAGCCTGGACGTCGGGCAGGAGGTGAGAGGGGCGGAGGAGCAGCGCTGAGCTGGGAGCCGGGGCCCGCTGGTCCGAGGCCTCGGCCAGTACCGTGAGGGAGGCGGAGGTGGCCACAGGGCGCCGCAAGGGCAGGATCTCAGCCCATTCGGCCGCCGGGTGCCGCACCTCGTGGGGATCGCGGGAGTAATCCAAGTGTCCCGTGGAGGGATGCAGGCTGCGGTTGGACTCGCTGTGAGCACAGCTGGGGAGGCTACGTCTGTGGGCCGGTGGGGTGTCGCGCTACCAGGCGTCGGGCCGGTAGACCCGAGGCACCAGAGCGGATGGAGGCTCAGAGCCCTCCAGACCCAGACTCCGCCATGGGCCCAGTTGCCGTCCTTTCGGCCCGCGAGCCCCTCGACCTGCACCTGGCCGCCCCCACCGGCGCCCAGCCCCGGCGCCGCCACCTGTGTGCCGGTGTGTCCCTCCACAGCTCCCTCCGACAAAAGCCCCACCCCCACCCCGCCCCTCTGGCGTGTCAGCGCGGCCGGGTGCGGGAGCGGGATCGAGGGCAGGGGCCGCTTCCCCGGGCCTGCCGGCCACCGGGGCGGGGTCCTGAGCTCGGCGGGGGGTGTGGGGGCAAGGGTGGCCTTGCCGGGGCTGAGGGGCCGTGGCGACTCAATGGTGGCTCCCGGTGGCTTCGGGCCAGCTGCTGTCGGGCAGGAGGGCCGGCCCGGGCTGCGGCCGGGCTGCGCCTAGGGCCGCGTGGGCGGGCAGGGCCGATGCCCAAGGGACCGCGGGCCCCGGGCCCTGAAGCCTCCGGGGCCACGTCCCTGTGAGCGACGTGCGGGATCTTGGGCGGGGCGCCAAGCGCCGAAGGGTTTGCTGGGTCACGGCCGCCCTGGGCTGGGAGGTGGTCGCCAAACCCTCCGCCGCCGCCCGATACCCGAGACCTCCGTTGCCCCTGCCTGGGCGGGCGAGGGGGCCCTGCCGGGGCGGGCCGGCCGCCAGGCTGGCGTTAAGGCGCCAGCGCCAGCGAAACTGGGCCTCAAGAGGCCGCCCGCGGCCCCCCGCCCCCGTCTACAGCCATACCACCCTGAACGCGCCCGATCTCGTCTGATCTCGGAAGCTAAGCAGGGTCGGGCCTGGTTAGTACTTGGATGGGAGACCGCCTGGGAATACCGGGTGCTGTAGGCTTTTTGCCTCCCGCTCCGCCCGCCTTCTCCTTTACTCGCCCGCGGCGGGGGCCGCCGGCTCCGCCCCCGCCGGGCCCCGCTGCAGGCCCCACCTCCTCAGGCCCCTCCCACCACGGCGCGCGCCGGCGGGGTCGCTCCCCGCCGGCCCGGCCGGCCAGGCGGCCAGAAGGCGGCCCTGGAAGGCAGGCGCACCCCAGACGCTCCCGGGGTGGCTGGCCCGGACCCAGACTCCGCCGCGGGCCCAGTTGCCGTCCTTTCGGCCCGCGAGCCCCTCGACCTGCACCTGGCCGCCCCCACCGGCGCCCAGCCCCGGCGCCGCCACCTGTGTGCCGGTGTGTCCCTCCACAGCTCCCTCCGACAAAAGCCCCCCCCCACCCCGCCCCTCTGGCGTGTCACCGCGGCCGGGTGCGGGAGCGGGATCGAGGGCAGGGGCCGCTTCCCCGGGCCTGCCGGCCACCAGGGGCGGGGTCCTGAGCTCGGCGGGGGGTGTGGGGGCAAGGGTGGCCTTGCCGGGGCTGAGGGGCCGTGGCGACTCAATGGTGGCTCCCAGTGGCTTCGGGCCAGCTGCTGTCGGGCAGGAGGGCCGGCCCGGGCTGCGGCCGGGCTGCGCCTAGGGCCGCGTGGGCGGGCAGGGCCGATGCCCAAGGGACCGCGGGCCCCGGGCCCTGAAGCCTCCGGGGCCACGTCCCTGTGAGCGACGTGCGGGATCTTGGGCGGGGCGCCAAGCGCCGAAGGGTTTGCTGGGTCACGGCCGCCCTGGGCTGGGAGGTGGTCGCCAAACCCTCCGCCGCCGCCCGATACCCGAGACCTCCGTTGCCCCTGCCTGGGCGGGCGAGGGGGCCCTGCCGGGGCGGGCCGGCCACCAGGCTGGCGTTAAGGCGCCAGCGCCAGCGAAACTGGGCCTCAAGAGGCCGCCCGCGGCCCCCCGCCCCCGTCTACGGCCATACCACCCTGAACGCGCCCGATCTCGTCTGATCTCGGAAGCTAAGCAGGGTCGGGCCTGGTTAGTACTTGGATGGGAGACCGCCTGGGAATACCGGGTGCTGTAGGCTTTTTGCCTCCCGCTCCGCCCGCCTTCTCCTTTACTCGCCCGCGGCGGGGGCCGCCGGCTCCGCCCCCGCCGGGCCCCGCTGCAGGCCCCACCTCCTCAGGCCCCTCCCACCACGGCGCGCGCCGGCGGGGTCGCTCCCCGCCGGCCCGGCCGGCCAGGCGGCCAGAAGGCGGCCCTGGAAGGCAGGCGCACCCCAGACGCTCCCGGGGTGGCTGGCCCGGACCCAGACTCCGCCGCGGGCCCAGTTGCCGTCCTTTCGGCCCGCGAGCCCCTCGACCTGCACCTGGCCGCCCCCACCGGCGCCCAGCCCCGGCGCCGCCACCTGTGTGCCGGTGTGTCCCTCCACAGCTCCCTCCGACAAAAGCCCCCCCCCACCCCGCCCCTCTGGCGTGTCACCGCGGCCGGGTGCGGGAGCGGGATCGAGGGCAGGGGCCGCTTCCCCGGGCCTGCCGGCCACCAGGGGCGGGGTCCTGAGCTCGGCGGGGGGTGTGGGGGCAAGGGTGGCCTTGCCGGGGCTGAGGGGCCGTGGCGACTCAATGGTGGCTCCCGGTGGCTTCGGGCCAGCTGCTGTCGGGCAGGAGGGCCGGCCCGGGCTGCGGCCGGGCTGCGCCTAGGGCCGCGTGGGCGGGCAGGGCCGATGCCCAAGGGACCGCGGGCCCCGGGCCCTGAAGCCTCCGGGGCCACGTCCCTGTGAGCGACGTGCGGGATCTTGGGCGGGGCGCCAAGCGCCGAAGGGTTTGCTGGGTCACGGCCGCCCTGGGCTGGGAGGTGGTCGCCAAACCCTCTGCCGCCGCCCGATACCCGAGACCTCCGTTGCCCCTGCCTGGGCGGGCGAGGGGGCCCTGCCGGGGCGGGCCGGCCACCAGGCTGGCGTTAAGGCGCCAGCGCCAGCGAAACTGGGCCTCAAGAGGCCGCCCGCGGCCCCCCGCCCCCGTCTACGGCCATACCACCCTGAACGCGCCCGATCTCGTCTGATCTCGGAAGCTAAGCAGGGTCGGGCCTGGTTAGTACTTGGATGGGAGACCGCCTGGGAATACCGGGTGCTGTAGGCTTTTTGCCTCCCGCTCTGCCCGCCTTCTCCTTTACTCGCCCGCGGCGGGGGGGCCGCCGGCTCCGCCCCCGCCGAGCCCCGCTGCAGGCAGTAGTCAAGGTGGGTTTACCTGCCCGAGCAGGAAGCTTGGGCGATGGCAGAAGTGGGAAGAAACTCTTGAGCACAGGTTCTTGGGATCCACGGAGCAGCGCATGCACATGCGATGGGTGCCTACACAGCTGGCTTGCTTGTCTGTGGGGAAAGGTGAGATGGGTCAGGGCCTGGGTTCCTGAGGGGCTGAGAATCAAGGCAGGGATAGAAGAAAGGGGACAGGCCCACATCCCCTGAACCCACGCCGGCGCCCACTCACCTTTGTGGAAAATACGATTGAAAAGTGCCCGCAAGAATCTCTTCAGATGCCTCCAGAGTTGAGGGAAGAAGGGGAGGGGGGAGGCCGGGAGCAGGGTGAGCCCTGAAATCCAACCCTTGTCCCGGTCACACCCCAGCAGCCCTCCCACCTCAGCCCCTTCAAGACCCCAGGGCTCCCCCAACCGCGCTGCACAGATCCTGCCCTGACCATAGTCACCATGTTGATCCCCACGTTGAGCAAGATGAAGCTGACCGGGATCAGAAGAATTGAGTATCCTTGCTCCTGGCATTTCCTGGGGATGGGGCCAGTGAACGGCTCGGCTCGGTAGTAGTTTCGCTCACCCATGGCCGTTGGTCCCAGGACTGCCTGGGCCCTCTGCCCTCCAGTTTTAACTGGGAGCCAGACTGGGTCATAATGGGGCAGGTGGTGAGGTCACAGTGAGGGAGGGGGATGAAAAGGAGGGCCCAGAGTGGCATTCCCTGGTAACCAGGGTCAGGTAAGCTGAGCCTGGACAGTCAAACAGGGCCCGGTGGCCGGCATACATCCCCTCGAGCGGTCATTCATTCGCTCACCGCCCGCTGACTCACTTGTTCAAATGACACATTGCGTCTCTTGGCCCCTCTTGAGACTAGGAAGACCTTGGCCTCAGAGGCCTGCTGAAGGCCTGGCTGGAGTCCAGAGCCTCAGCCTTCTTCATGCCCTTCACTGGGCCTGGAGCTGGACCTGCCCAGATGTGGAACCTCCCAGTTTGGAAGCAACTTCTTGTATGAGGCTCTCTGTGGACAGGGACAGCTGAGACACAGAGGAGGTGCCCAGAGACCAGGGGTTTGGAGTCTGCAGCTGCAGATGTACTTAGTGCATGGTATAGGACCAGGAGGGGCCTGCTGGCAGAACTGTGGCCACTAAACCAAAGGGACCCTCAGGCCAAGAAGGGGACACTGGCTTCTTATTGCAGGAAGCCAAGCGCAGGGACCCAGGCTGGCAGAAGGAGTGGCGCTTCCAAGCCACAGACCACCAATGTTTCCTGGACTCTGGCGCTCTTTATTCCTCTCTCCATGCCCTGCCGCCCCCTGCCCCTGCCCCCACTTGCTGCTGGTAAGTTCACTTTCCCAGTCTGGCTCCCGTGCAGAGAGGGCCTGGAGGCCGAGGTGGAAGGTAGCAGCGAGTTGGCCCGCGCTTGGCCCTCCTGCGGTTGCCGCTTCAGCACCAGACTGTCATACACCTGGTAGTTGGCATTGCCTCCCGGGTTCCGGCTGAGTGGCATGAAGGTGGGCGGGGGTGGAGGGTGCTCGGTAGCCTGGACGTCGGGCAGGAGGTGAGAGGGGCGGAGGAGCAGCGCTGAGCTGGGAGCCGGGGCCCGCTGGTCCGAGGCCTCGGCCAGTACCGTGAGGGAGGCGGAGGTGGCCACAGGGCGCCGCAAGGGCAGGATCTCAGCCCATTCGGCCGCCGGGTGCCGCACCTCGTGGGGATCGCGGGAGTAATCCAAGTGTCCCGTGGAGGGATGCAGGCTGCGGTTGGACTCGCTGTGAGCACAGCTGGGGAGGCTACGTCTGTGGGCCGGTGGGGTGTCGCGCTACCAGGCGTCGGGCCGGTAGACCCGAGGCACCAGAGCGGATGGAGGCTCAGAGCCCTCCAGACCCAGACTCCGCCATGGGCCCAGTTGCCGTCCTTTCGGCCCGCGAGCCCCTCGACCTGCACCTGGCCGCCCCCACCGGCGCCCAGCCCCGGCGCCGCCACCTGTGTGCCGGTGTGTCCCTCCACAGCTCCCTCCGACAAAAGCCCCACCCCCACCCCGCCCCTCTGGCGTGTCAGCGCGGCCGGGTGCGGGAGCGGGATCGAGGGCAGGGGCCGCTTCCCCGGGCCTGCCGGCCACCAGGGGCGGGGTCCTGAGCTCGGCGGGGGGTGTGGGGGCAAGGGTGGCCTTGCCGGGGCTGAGGGGCCGTGGCGACTCAATGGTGGCTCCCGGTGGCTTCGGGCCAGCTGCTGTCGGGCAGGAGGGCCGGCCCGGGCTGCGGCCGGGCTGCGCCTAGGGCCGCGTGGGCGGGCAGGGCCGATGCCCAAGGGACCGCGGGCCCCGGGCCCTGAAGCCTCCGGGGCCACGTCCCTGTGAGCGACGTGCGGGATCTTGGGCGGGGCGCCAAGCGCCGAAGGGTTTGCTGGGTCACGGCCGCCCTGGGCTGGGAGGTGGTCGCCAAACCCTCCGCCGCCGCCCGATACCCGAGACCTCCGTTGCCCCTGCCTGGGCGGGCGAGGGGGCCCTGCCGGGGCGGGCCGGCCGCCAGGCTGGCGTTAAGGCGCCAGCGCCAGCGAAACTGGGCCTCAAGAGGCCGCCCGCGGCCCCCCGCCCCCGTCTACGGCCATACCACCCTGAACGCGCCCGATCTCGTCTGATCTCGGAAGCTAAGCAGGGTCGGGCCTGGTTAGTACTTGGATGGGAGACCGCCTGGGAATACCGGGTGCTGTAGGCTTTTTGCCTCCCGCTCCGCCCGCCTTCTCCTTTACTCGCCCGCGGCGGGGGCCGCCGGCTCCGCCCCCGCCGGGCCCCGCTGCAGGCCCCACCTCCTCAGGCCCCTCCCACCACCGCGTGCGCCGGCGGGGTCGCTCCCCGCCGGCCCGGCCGGCCAGGCGGCCAGAAGGCGGCCCTGGAAGGCAGCCGCACCCCAGACGCTGCCGGGGTGGCCGGCCCGGACCCAGACTCCGCCTCGGGCCCAGTTGCCGTCCTTTCGGCCCGCGAGCCCCTCGACCTGCACCTGGCCGCCCCCACCGGCGCCCAGCCCCGGCGCCGCCACCTGTGTGCCGGTGTGTCCCTCCACAGCTCCCTCCGACAAAATCCTCGCCCCACCACCACCCCGCCCCTCTGGCGTGTCACCGCGGCCGGGTGCGGGAGCGGGATCGAGGGCAGGGGCCGCTTCCCCGGGCCTGCCGGCCACCAGGGGCGGGGTCCTGAGCTCGGCGGGGGGTGTGGGGGCAAGGGTGGCCTTGCCGGGGCTGAGGGGCCGTGGCGACTCAATGGTGGCTCCCGGTGGCTTCGGGCCAGCTGCTGTCGGGCAGGAGGGCCGGCCCGGGCTGCGGCCGGGCTGCGCCTAGGGCCGCGTGGGCGGGCAGGGCCGATGCCCAAGGGACCGCGGGCCCCGGGCCCTGAAGCCTCCGGGGCCACGTCCCTGTGAGCGACGTGCGGGATCTTGGGCGGGGCGCCAAGCGCCGAAGGGTTTGCTGGGTCACGGCCGCCCTGGGCTGGGAGGTGGTCGCCAAACCCTCCGCCGCCGCCCGATACCCGAGACCTCCGTTGCCCCTGCCTGGGCGGGCGAGGGGGCCCTGCCGGGGCGGGCCGGCCGCCAGGCTGGCGTTAAGGCGCCAGCGCCAGCGAAACTGGGCCTCAAGAGGCCGCCCGCGGCCCCCCGCCCCCGTCTACGGCCATACCACCCTGAACGCGCCCGATCTCGTCTGATCTCGGAAGCTAAGCAGGGTCGGGCCTGGTTAGTACTTGGATGGGAGACCGCCTGGGAATACCGGGTGCTGTAGGCTTTTTGCCTCCCGCTCCGCCCGCCTTCTCCTTTACTCGCCCGCGGCGGGGGGGCCGCCGGCTCCGCCCCCGCCGAGCCCCGCTGCAGGCAGTAGTCAAGGTGGGTTTACCTGCCCGAGCAGGAAGCTTGGGCGATGGCAGAAGTGGGAAGAAACTCTTGAGCACAGGTTCTTGGGATCCACGGAGCAGCGCATGCACATGCGATGGGTGCCTACACAGCTGGCTTGCTTGTCTGTGGGGAAAGGCGAGATGGGTCAGGGCCTGGGTTCCTGAGGGGCTGAGAATCAAGGCAGGGATAGAAGAAAGGGGACAGGCCCACATCCCCTGAACCCACGCCGGCGCCCACTCACCTTTGTGGAAAATACGATTGAAAAGTGCCCGCAAGAATCTCTTCAGATGCCTCCAGAGTTGAGGGAAGAAGGGGAGGGGGGAGGCCGGGAGCAGGGTGAGCCCTGAAATCCAACCCTTGTCCCGGTCACACCCCAGCAGCCCTCCCACCTCAGCCCCTTCAAGACCCCAGGGCTCCCCCAACCGCGCTGCACAGATCCTGCCCTGACCATAGTCACCATGTTGATCCCCACGTTGAGCAAGATGAAGCTGACCGGGATCAGAAGAATTGAGTATCCTTGCTCCTGGCATTTCCTGGGGATGGGGCCAGTGAACGGCTCGGCTCGGTAGTAGTTTCGCTCACCCATGGCCGTTGGTCCCAGGACTGCCTGGGCCCTCTGCCCTCCAGTTTTAACTGGGAGCCAGACTGGGTCATAATGGGGCAGGTGGTGAGGTCACAGTGAGGGAGGGGGATGAAAAGGAGGGCCCAGAGTGGCATTCCCTGGTAACCAGGGTCAGGTAAGCTGAGCCTGGACAGTCAAACAGGGCCCGGTGGCCGGCATACATCCCCTCGAGCGGTCATTCATTCGCTCACCGCCCGCTGACTCACTTGTTCAAATGACACATTGCGTCTCTTGGCCCCTCTTGAGACTAGGAAGACCTTGGCCTCAGAGGCCTGCTGAAGGCCTGGCTGGAGTCCAGAGCCTCAGCCTTCTTCATGCCCTTCACTGGGCCTGGAGCTGGACCTGCCCAGATGTGGAACCTCCCAGTTTGGAAGCAACTTCTTGTATGAGGCTCTCTGTGGACAGGGACAGCTGAGACACAGAGGAGGTGCCCAGAGACCAGGGGTTTGGAGTCTGCAGCTGCAGATGTACTTAGTGCATGGTATAGGACCAGGAGGGGCCTGCTGGCAGAACTGTGGCCACTAAACCAAAGGGACCCTCAGGCCAAGAAGGGGACACTGGCTTCTTATTGCAGGAAGCCAAGCGCAGGGACCCAGGCTGGCAGAAGGAGTGGCGCTTCCAAGCCACAGACCACCAATGTTTCCTGGACTCTGGCGCTCTTTATTCCTCTCTCCATGCCCTGCCGCCCCCTGCCCCTGCCCCCACTTGCTGCTGGTAAGTTCATTTTCCCAGTCTGGCTCCCGTGCAGAGAGGGCCTGGAGGCCGAGGTGGAAGGTAGCAGCGAGTTGGCCCGCGCTTGGCCCTCCTGCGGTTGCCGCTTCAGCACCAGACTGTCATACACCTGGTAGTTGGCATTGCCTCCCGGGTTCCGGCTGAGTGGCATGAAGGTGGGCGGGGGTGGAGGGTGCTCGGTAGCCTGGACGTCGGGCAGGAGGTGAGAGGGGCGGAGGAGCAGCGCTGAGCTGGGAGCCGGGGCCCGCTGGTCCGAGGCCTCAGCCAGTACCGTGAGGGAGGCGGAGGTGGCCACAGGGCGCCGCAAGGGCAGGATCTCAGCCCATTCGGCCGCCGGGTGCCGCACCTCGTGGGGATCGCGGGAGTAATCCAAGTGTCCCGTGGAGGGATGCAGGCTGCGGTTGGACTCGCTGTGAGCACAGCTGGGGAGGCTACGTCTGTGGGCCGGTGGGGTGTCGCGCTACCAGGCGTCGGGCCGGTAGACCCGAGGCACCAGAGCGGATGGAGGCTCAGAGCCCTCCAGACCCAGACTCCGCCATGGGCCCAGTTGCTGTCCTTTCGGCCCGCGAGCCCCTCGACCTGCACCTGGCCGCCCCCACCGGCGCCCAGCCCCGGCGCCGCCACCTGTGTGCCGGTGTGTCCCTCCACAGCTCCCTCCGACAAAAGCCCCCCCCCACCCCGCCCCTCTGGCGTGTCACCGCGGCCGGGTGCGGGAGCGGGATCGAGGGCAGGGGCCGCTTCCCCGGGCCTGCCGGCCACCAGGGGCGGGGTCCTGAGCTCGGCGGGGGGTGTGGGGGCAAGGGTGGCCTTGCCGGGGCTGAGGGGCCGTGGCGACTCAATGGTGGCTCCCGGTGGCTTCGGGCCAGCTGCTGTCGGGCAGGAGGGCCGGCCCGGGCTGCGGCCGGGCTGCGCCTAGGGCCGCGTGGGCGGGCAGGGCCGATGCCCAAGGGACCGCGGGCCCCGGGCCCTGAAGCCTCCGGGGCCACGTCCCTGTGAGCGACGTGCGGGATCTTGGGCGGGGCGCCAAGCGCCGAAGGGTTTGCTGGGTCACGGCCGCCCTGGGCTGGGAGGTGGTCGCCAAACCCTCCGCCGCCGCCCGATACCCGAGACCTCCGTTGCCCCTGCCTGGGCGGGCGAGGGGGCCCTGCCGGGGCGGGCCGGCCGCCAGGCTGGCGTTAAGGCGCCAGCGCCAGCGAAACTGGGCCTCAAGAGGCCGCCCGCGGCCCCCCGCCCCCGTCTACGGCCATACCACCCTGAACGCGCCCGATCTCGTCTGATCTCGGAAGCTAAGCACGGTCGGGCCTGGTTAGTACTTGGATGGGAGACCGCCTGGGAATACCGGGTGCTGTAGGCTTTTTGCCTCCCGCTCCGCCCGCCTTCTCCTTTACTCGCCCGCGGCGGGGGGGCCGCCGGCTCCGCCCCCGCCGAGCCCCGCTGCAGGCAGTAGTCAAGGTGGGTTTACCTGCCCGAGCAGGAAGCTTGGGCGATGGCAGAAGTGGGAAGAAACTCTTGAGCACAGGTTCTTGGGATCCACGGAGCAGCGCATGCACATGCGATGGGTGCCTACACAGCTGGCTTGCTTGTCTGTGGGGAAAGGCGAGATGGGTCAGGGCCTGGGTTCCTGAGGGGCTGAGAATCAAGGCAGGGATAGAAGAAAGGGGACAGGCCCACATCCCCTGAACCCACGCCGGCGCCCACTCACCTTTGTGGAAAATACGATTGAAAAGTGCCCGCAAGAATCTCTTCAGATGCCTCCAGAGTTGAGGGAAGAAGGGGAGGGGGGAGGCCGGGAGCAGGGTGAGCCCTGAAATCCAACCCTTGTCCCGGTCACACCCCAGCAGCCCTCCCACCTCAGCCCCTTCAAGACCCCAGGGCTCCCCCAACCGCGCTGCACAGATCCTGCCCTGACCATAGTCACCATGTTGATCCCCACGTTGAGCAAGATGAAGCTGACCGGGATCAGAAGAATTGAGTATCCTTGCTCCTGGCATTTCCTGGGGATGGGGCCAGTGAACGGCTCGGCTCGGTAGTAGTTTCGCTCACCCATGGCCGTTGGTCCCAGGACTGCCTGGGCCCTCTGCCCTCCAGTTTTAACTGGGAGCCAGACTGGGTCATAATGGGGCAGGTGGTGAGGTCACAGTGAGGGAGGGGGATGAAAAGGAGGGCCCAGAGTGGCATTCCCTGGTAACCAGGGTCAGGTAAGCTGAGCCTGGACAGTCAAACAGGGCCCGGTGGCCGGCATACATCCCCTCGAGCGGTCATTCATTCGCTCACCGCCCGCTGACTCACTTGTTCAAATGACACATTGCGTCTCTTGGCCCCTCTTGAGACTAGGAAGACCTTGGCCTCAGAGGCCTGCTGAAGGCCTGGCTGGAGTCCAGAGCCTCAGCCTTCTTCATGCCCTTCACTGGGCCTGGAGCTGGACCTGCCCAGATGTGGAACCTCCCAGTTTGGAAGCAACTTCTTGTATGAGGCTCTCTGTGGACAGGGACAGCTGAGACACAGAGGAGGTGCCCAGAGACCAGGGGTTTGGAGTCTGCAGCTGCAGATGTACTTAGTGCATGGTATAGGACCAGGAGGGGCCTGCTGGCAGAACTGTGGCCACTAAACCAAAGGGACCCTCAGGCCAAGAAGGGGACACTGGCTTCTTATTGCAGGAAGCCAAGCGCAGGGACCCAGGCTGGCAGAAGGAGTGGCGCTTCCAAGCCACAGACCACCAATGTTTCCTGGACTCTGGCGCTCTTTATTCCTCTCTCCATGCCCTGCCGCCCCCTGCCCCTGCCCCCACTTGCTACTGGTAAGTTCATTTTCCCAGTCTGGCTCCCGTGCAGAGAGGGCCTGGAGGCCGAGGTGGAAGGTAGCAGCGAGTTGGCCCGCGCTTGGCCCTCCTGCGGTTGCCGCTTCAGCACCAGACTGTCATACACCTGGTAGTTGGCATTGCCTCCCGGGTTCCGGCTGAGTGGCATGAAGGTGGGCGGGGGTGGAGGGTGCTCGGTAGCCTGGACGTCGGGCAGGAGGTGAGAGGGGCGGAGGAGCAGCGCTGAGCTGGGAGCCGGGGCCCGCTGGTCCGAGGCCTCGGCCAGTACCGTGAGGGAGGCGGAGGTGGCCACAGGGCGCCGCAAGGGCAGGATCTCAGCCCATTCGGCCGCCGGGTGCCGCACCTCGTGGGGATCGCGGGAGTAATCCAAGTGTCCCGTGGAGGGATGCAGGCTGCGGTTGGACTCGCTGTGAGCACAGCTGGGGAGGCTACGTCTGTGGGCCGGTGGGGTGTCGCGCTACCAGGCGTCGGGCCGGTAGACCCGAGGCACCAGAGCGGATGGAGGCTCAGAGCCCTCCAGACCCAGACTCCGCCATGGGCCCAGTTGCCGTCCTTTCGGCCCGCGAGCCCCTCGACCTGCACCTGGCCGCCCCCACCGGCGCCCAGCCCCGGCGCCGCCACCTGTGTGCCGGTGTGTCCCTCCACAGCTCCCTCCGACAAAAGCCCCCCCCCACCCCGCCCCTCTGGCGTGTCACCGCGGCCGGGTGCGGGAGCGGGATCGAGGGCAGGGGCCGCTTCCCCGGGCCTGCCGGCCACCAGGGGCGGGGTCCTGAGCTCGGCGGGGGGTGTGGGGGCAAGGGTGGCCTTGCCGGGGCTGAGGGGCCGTGGCGACTCAATGGTGGCTCCCGGTGGCTTCGGGCCAGCTGCTGTCGGGCAGGAGGGCCGGCCCGGGCTGCGGCCGGGCTGCGCCTAGGGCCGCGTGGGCGGGCAGGGCCGATGCCCAAGGGACCGCGGGCCCCGGGCCCTGAAGCCTCCGGGGCCACGTCCCTGTGAGCGACGTGCGGGATCTTGGGCGGGGCGCCAAGCGCCGAAGGGTTTGCTGGGTCACGGCCGCCCTGGGCTGGGAGGTGGTCGCCAAACCCTCCGCCGCCGCCCGATACCCGAGACCTCCGTTGCCCCGGCCTGGGCGGGCGAGGGGGCCCTGCCGGGGCGGGCCGGCCGCCAGGCTGGCGTTAAGGCGCCAGCGCCAGCGAAACTGGGCCTCAAGAGGCCGCCCGCGGCCCCCCGCCCCCGTCTACGGCCATACCACCCTGAACGCGCCCGATCTCGTCTGATCTCGGAAGCTAAGCAGGGTCGGGCCTGGTTAGTACTTGGATGGGAGACCGCCTGGGAATACCGGGTGCTGTAGGCTTTTTGCCTCCCGCTCCGCCCGCCTTCTCCTTTACTCGCCCGCGGCGGGGGGGCCGCCGGCTCCGCCCCCGCCGAGCCCCGCTGCAGGCAGTAGTCAAGGTGGGTTTACCTGCCCGAGCAGGAAGCTTGGGCGATGGCAGAAGTGGGAAGAAACTCTTGAGCACAGGTTCTTGGGATCCACGGAGCAGCGCATGCACATGCGATGGGTGCCTACACAGCTGGCTTGCTTGTCTGTGGGGAAAGGCGAGATGGGTCAGGGCCTGGGTTCCTGAGGGGCTGAGAATCAAGGCAGGGATAGAAGAAAGGGGACAGGCCCACATCCCCTGAACCCACGCCGGCGCCCACTCACCTTTGTGGAAAATACGATTGAAAAGTGCCCGCAAGAATCTCTTCAGATGCCTCCAGAGTTGAGGGAAGAAGGGGAGGGGGGAGGCCGGGAGCAGGGTGAGCCCTGAAATCCAACCCTTGTCCCGGTCACACCCCAGCAGCCCTCCCACCTCAGCCCCTTCAAGACCCCAGGGCTCCCCCAACCGCGCTGCACAGATCCTGCCCTGACCATAGTCACCATGTTGATCCCCACGTTGAGCAAGATGAAGCTGACCGGGATCAGAAGAATTGAGTATCCTTGCTCCTGGCATTTCCTGGGGATGGGGCCAGTGAACGGCTCGGCTCGGTAGTAGTTTCGCTCACCCATGGCCGTTGGTCCCAGGACTGCCTGGGCCCTCTGCCCTCCAGTTTTAACTGGGAGCCAGACTGGGTCATAATGGGGCAGGTGGTGAGGTCACAGTGAGGGAGGGGGATGAAAAGGAGGGCCCAGAGTGGCATTCCCTGGTAACCAGGGTCAGGTAAGCTGAGCCTGGACAGTCAAACAGGGCCCGGTGGCCGGCATACATCCCCTCGAGCGGTCATTCATTCGCTCACCGCCCGCTGACTCACTTGTTCAAATGACACATTGCGTCTCTTGGCCCCTCTTGAGACTAGGAAGACCTTGGCCTCAGAGGCCTGCTGAAGGCCTGGCTGGAGTCCAGAGCCTCAGCCTTCTTCATGCCCTTCACTGGGCCTGGAGCTGGACCTGCCCAGATGTGGAACCTCCCAGTTTGGAAGCAACTTCTTGTATGAGGCTCTCTGTGGACAGGGACAGCTGAGACACAGAGGAGGTGCCCAGAGACCAGGGGTTTGGAGTCTGCAGCTGCAGATGTACTTAGTGCATGGTATAGGACCAGGAGGGGCCTGCTGGCAGAACTGTGGCCACTAAACCAAAGGGACCCTCAGGCCAAGAAGGGGACACTGGCTTCTTATTGCAGGAAGCCAAGCGCAGGGACCCAGGCTGGCAGAAGGAGTGGCGCTTCCAAGCCACAGACCACCAATGTTTCCTGGACTCTGGCGCTCTTTATTCCTCTCTCCATGCCCTGCCGCCCCCTGCCCCTGCCCCCATTTGCTGCTGGTAAGTTCACTTTCCCAGTCTGGCTCCCGTGCAGAGAGGGCCTGGAGGCCGAGGTGGAAGGTAGCAGCGAGTTGGCCCGCGCTTGGCCCTCCTGCGGTTGCCGCTTCAGCACCAGACTGTCATACACCTGGTAGTTGGCATTGCCTCCCGGGTTCCGGCTGAGTGGCATGAAGGTGGGCGGGGGTGGAGGGTGCTCGGTAGCCTGGACGTCGGGCAGGAAGTGAGAGGGGCGGAGGAGCAGCGCTGAGCTGGGAGCCGGGGCCCGCTGGTCCGAGGCCTCGGCCAGTACCGTGAGGGAGGCGGAGGTGGCCACAGGGCGCCGCAAGGGCAGGATCTCAGCCCATTCGGCCGCCGGGTGCCGCACCTCGTGGGGATCGCGGGAGTAATCCAAGTGTCCCGTGGAGGGATGCAGGCTGCGGTTGGACTCGCTGTGAGCACAGCTGGGGAGGCTACGTCTGTGGGCCGGTGGGGTGTCGCGCTACCAGGCGTCGGGCCGGTAGACCCGAGGCACCAGAGCGGATGGAGGCTCAGAGCCCTCCAGACCCAGACTCCGCCATGGGCCCAGTTGCCGTCCTTTCGGCCCGCGAGCCCCTCGACCTGCACCTGGCCGCCCCCACCGGCGCCCAGCCCCGGCGCCGCCACCTGTGTGCCGGTGTGTCCCTCCACAGCTCCCTCCGACAAAAGCCCCCCCCCACCCCGCCCCTCTGGCGTGTCACCGCGGCCGGGTGCGGGAGCGGGATCGAGGGCAGGGGCCGCTTCCCCGGGCCTGCCGGCCACCAGGGGCGGGGTCCTGAGCTCGGCGGGGGGTGTGGGGGCAAGGGTGGCCTTGCCGGGGCTGAGGGGCCGTGGCGACTCAATGGTGGCTCCCGGTGGCTTCGGGCCAGCTGCTGTCGGGCAGGAGGGCCGGCCCGGGCTGCGGCCGGGCTGCGCCTAGGGCCGCGTGGGCGGGCAGGGCCGATGCCCAAGGGACCGCGGGCCCCGGGCCCTGAAGCCTCCGGGGCCACGTCCCTGTGAGCGACGTGCGGGATCTTGGGCGGGGCGCCAAGCGCCGAAGGGTTTGCTGGGTCACGGCCGCCCTGGGCTGGGAGGTGGTCGCCAAACCCTCCGCCGCCGCCCGATACCCGAGACCTCCGTTGCCCCTGCCTGGGCGGGCGAGGGGGCCCTGCCGGGGCGGGCCGGCCGCCAGGCTGGCGTTAAGGCGCCAGCGCCAGCGAAACTGGGCCTCAAGAGGCCGCCCGCGGCCCCCCGCCCCCGTCTACGGCCATACCACCCTGAACGCGCCCGATCTCGTCTGATCTCGGAAGCTAAGCACGGTCGGGCCTGGTTAGTACTTGGATGGGAGACCGCCTGGGAATACCGGGTGCTGTAGGCTTTTTGCCTCCCGCTCCGCCCGCCTTCTCCTTTACTCGCCCGCGGCGGGGGGGCCGCCGGCTCCGCCCCCGCCGAGCCCCGCTGCAGGCAGTAGTCAAGGTGGGTTTACCTGCCCGAGCAGGAAGCTTGGGCGATGGCAGAAGTGGGAAGAAACTCTTGAGCACAGGTTCTTGGGATCCACGGAGCAGCGCATGCACATGCGATGGGTGCCTACACAGCTGGCTTGCTTGTCTGTGGGGAAAGGCGAGATGGGTCAGGGCCTGGGTTCCTGAGGGGCTGAGAATCAAGGCAGGGATAGAAGAAAGGGGACAGGCCCACATCCCCTGAACCCACGCCGGCGCCCACTCACCTTTGTGGAAAATACGATTGAAAAGTGCCCGCAAGAATCTCTTCAGATGCCTCCAGAGTTGAGGCAAGAAGGGGAGGGGGGAGGCCGGGAGCAGGGTGAGCCCTGAAATCCAACCCTTGTCCCGGTCACACCCCAGCAGCCCTCCCACCTCAGCCCCTTCAAGACCCCAGGGCTCCCCCAACCGCGCTGCACAGATCCTGCCCTGACCATAGTCACCATGTTGATCCCCACGTTGAGCAAGATGAAGCTGACCGGGATCAGAAGAATTGAGTATCCTTGCTCCTGGCATTTCCTGGGGATGGGGCCAGTGAACGGCTCGGCTCGGTAGTAGTTTCGCTCACCCATGGCCGTTGGTCCCAGGACTGCCTGGGCCCTCTGCCCTCCAGTTTTAACTGGGAGCCAGACTGGGTCATAATGGGGCAGGTGGTGAGGTCACAGTGAGGGAGGGGGATGAAAAGGAGGGCCCAGAGTGGCATTCCCTGGTAACCAGGGTCAGGTAAGCTGAGCCTGGACAGTCAAACAGGGCCCGGTGGCCGGCATACATCCCCTCGAGCGGTCATTCATTCGCTCACCGCCCGCTGACTCACTTGTTCAAATGACACATTGCGTCTCTTGGCCCCTCTTGAGACTAGGAAGACCTTGGCCTCAGAGGCCTGCTGAAGGCCTGGCTGGAGTCCAGAGCCTCAGCCTTCTTCATGCCCTTCACTGGGCCTGGAGCTGGACCTGCCCAGATGTGGAACCTCCCAGTTTGGAAGCAACTTCTTGTATGAGGCTCTCTGTGGACAGGGACAGCTGAGACACAGAGGAGGTGCCCAGAGACCAGGGGTTTGGAGTCTGCAGCTGCAGATGTACTTAGTGCATGGTATAGGACCAGGAGGGGCCTGCTGGCAGAACTGTGGCCACTAAACCAAAGGGACCCTCAGGCCAAGAAGGGGACACTGGCTTCTTATTGCAGGAAGCCAAGCGCAGGGACCCAGGCTGGCAGAAGGAGTGGCGCTTCCAAGCCACAGACCACCAATGTTTCCTGGACTCTGGCGCTCTTTATTCCTCTCTCCATGCCCTGCCGCCCCCTGCCCCTGCCCCCACTTGCTGCTGGTAAGTTCATTTTCCCAGTCTGGCTCCCGTGCAGAGAGGGCCTGGAGGCCGAGGTGGAAGGTAGCAGCGAGTTGGCCCGCGCTTGGCCCTCCTGCGGTTGCCGCTTCAGCACCAGACTGTCATACACCTGGTAGTTGGCATTGCCTCCCGGGTTCCGGCTGAGTGGCATGAAGGTGGGCGGGGGTGGAGGGTGCTCGGTAGCCTGGACGTCGGGCAGGAGGTGAGAGGGGCGGAGGAGCAGCGCTGAGCTGGGAGCCGGGGCCCGCTGGTCCGAGGCCTCGGCCAGTACCGTGAGGGAGGCGGAGGTGGCCACAGGGCGCCGCAAGGGCAGGATCTCAGCCCATTCGGCCGCCGGGTGCCGCACCTCGTGGGGATCGCGGGAGTAATCCAAGTGTCCCGTGGAGGGATGCAGGCTGCGGTTGGACTCGCTGTGAGCACAGCTGGGGAGGCTACGTCTGTGGGCCGGTGGGGTGTCGCGCTACCAGGCGTCGGGCCGGTAGACCCGAGGCACCAGAGCGGATGGAGGCTCAGAGCCCTCCAGACCCAGACTCCGCCATGGGCCCAGTTGCCGTCCTTTCGGCCCGCGAGCCCCTCGACCTGCACCTGGCCGCCCCCACCGGCGCCCAGCCCCGGCGCCGCCACCTGTGTGCCGGTGTGTCCCTCCACAGCTCCCTCTGACAAAAGCCCCCCCCCACCCCGCCCCTCTGGCGTGTCACCGCGGCCGGGTGCGGGAGCGGGATCGAGGGCAGGGGCCGCTTCCCCGGGCCTGCCGGCCACCAGGGGCGGGGTCCTGAGCTCGGCGGGGGGTGTGGGGGCAAGGGTGGCCTTGCCGGGGCTGAGGGGCCGTGGCGACTCAATGGTGGCTCCCGGTGGCTTCGGGCCAGCTGCTGTCGGGCAGGAGGGCCGGCCCGGGCTGCGGCCGGGCTGCGCCTAGGGCCGCGTGGGCGGGCAGGGCCGATGCCCAAGGGACCGCGGGCCCCGGGCCCTGAAGCCTCCGGGGCCACGTCCCTGTGAGCGACGTGCGGGATCTTGGGCGGGGCGCCAAGCGCCGAAGGGTTTGCTGGGTCACGGCCGCCCTGGGCTGGGAGGTGGTCGCCAAACCCTCCGCCGCCGCCCGATACCCGAGACCTCCGTTGCCCCGGCCTGGGCGGGCGAGGGGGCCCTGCCGGGGCGGGCCGGCCGCCAGGCTGGCGTTAAGGCGCCAGCGCCAGCGAAACTGGGCCTCAAGAGGCCGCCCGCGGCCCCCCGCCCCCGTCTACGGCCATACCACCCTGAACGCGCCCGATCTCGTCTGATCTCGGAAGCTAAGCAGGGTCGGGCCTGGTTAGTACTTGGATGGGAGACCGCCTGGGAATACCGGGTGCTGTAGGCTTTTTGCCTCCCGCTCCGCCCGCCTTCTCCTTTACTCGCCCGCGGCGGGGGCCGCCGGCTCCGCCCCCGCCGGGCCCCGCTGCAGGCCCCACCTCCTCAGGCCCCTCCCACCACCGCGTGCGCCGGCGGGGTCGCTCCCCGCCGGCCCGGCCGGCCAGGCGGCCAGAAGGCGGCCCTGGAAGGCAGCCGCACCCCAGACGCTGCCGGGGTGGCCGGCCCGGACCCAGACTCCGCCTCGGGCCCAGTTGCCGTCCTTTCGGCCCGCGAGCCCCTCGACCTGCACCTGGCCGCCCCCACCGGCGCCCAGCCCCGGCGCCGCCACCTGTGTGCCGGTGTGTCCCTCCACAGCTCCCTCCGACAAAATCCTCGCCCCACCACCACCCCGCCCCTCTGGCGTGTCACCGCGGCCGGGTGCGGGAGCGGGATCGAGGGCAGGGGCCGCTTCCCCGGGCCTGCCGGCCACCAGGGGCGGGGTCCTGAGCTCGGCGGGGGGTGTGGGGGCAAGGGTGGCCTTGCCGGGGCTGAGGGGCCGTGGCGACTCAATGGTGGCTCCCAGTGGCTTCGGGCCAGCTGCTGTCGGGCAGGAGGGCCGGCCCGGGCTGCGGCCGGGCTGCGCCTAGGGCCGCGTGGGCGGGCAGGGCCGATGCCCAAGGGACCGCGGGCCCCGGGCCCTGAAGCCTCCGGGGCCACGTCCCTGTGAGCGACGTGCGGGATCTTGGGCGGGGCGCCAAGCGCCGAAGGGTTTGCTGGGTCACGGCCGCCCTGGGCTGGGAGGTGGTCGCCAAACCCTCCGCCGCCGCCCGATACCCGAGACCTCCGTTGCCCCTGCCTGGGCGGGCGAGGGGGCCCTGCCGGGGCGGGCCGGCCGCCAGGCTGGCGTTAAGGCGCCAGCGCCAGCGAAACTGGGCCTCAAGAGGCCGCCCGCGGCCCCCCGCCCCCGTCTACGGCCATACCACCCTGAACGCGCCCGATCTCGTCTGATCTCGGAAGCTAAGCAGGGTCGGGCCTGGTTAGTACTTGGATGGGAGACCGCCTGGGAATACCGGGTGCTGTAGGCTTTTTGCCTCCCGCTCCGCCCGCCTTCTCCTTTACTCGCCCGCGGCGGGGGGGCCGCCGGCTCCGCCCCCGCCGAGCCCCGCTGCAGGCAGTAGTCAAGGTGGGTTTACCTGCCCGAGCAGGAAGCTTGGGCGATGGCAGAAGTGGGAAGAAACTCTTGAGCACAGGTTCTTGGGATCCACGGAGCAGCGCATGCACATGCGATGGGTGCCTACACAGCTGGCTTGCTTGTCTGTGGGGAAAGGCGAGATGGGTCAGGGCCTGGGTTCCTGAGGGGCTGAGAATCAAGGCAGGGATAGAAGAAAGGGGACAGGCCCACATCCCCTGAACCCACGCCGGCGCCCACTCACCTTTGTGGAAAATACGATTGAAAAGTGCCCGCAAGAATCTCTTCAGATGCCTCCAGAGTTGAGGGAAGAAGGGGAGGGGGGAGGCCGGGAGCAGGGTGAGCCCTGAAATCCAACCCTTGTCCCGGTCACACCCCAGCAGCCCTCCCACCTCAGCCCCTTCAAGACCCCAGGGCTCCCCCAACCGCGCTGCACAGATCCTGCCCTGACCATAGTCACCATGTTGATCCCCACGTTGAGCAAGATGAAGCTGACCGGGATCAGAAGAATTGAGTATCCTTGCTCCTGGCATTTCCTGGGGATGGGGCCAGTGAACGGCTCGGCTCGGTAGTAGTTTCGCTCACCCATGGCCGTTGGTCCCAGGACTGCCTGGGCCCTCTGCCCTCCAGTTTTAACTGGGAGCCAGACTGGGTCATAATGGGGCAGGTGGTGAGGTCACAGTGAGGGAGGGGGATGAAAAGGAGGGCCCAGAGTGGCATTCCCTGGTAACCAGGGTCAGGTAAGCTGAGCCTGGACAGTCAAACAGGGCCCGGTGGCCGGCATACATCCCCTCGAGCGGTCATTCATTCGCTCACCGCCCGCTGACTCACTTGTTCAAATGACACATTGCGTCTCTTGGCCCCTCTTGAGACTAGGAAGACCTTGGCCTCAGAGGCCTGCTGAAGGCCTGGCTGGAGTCCAGAGCCTCAGCCTTCTTCATGCCCTTCACTGGGCCTGGAGCTGGACCTGCCCAGATGTGGAACCTCCCAGTTTGGAAGCAACTTCTTGTATGAGGCTCTCTGTGGACAGGGACAGCTGAGACACAGAGGAGGTGCCCAGAGACCAGGGGTTTGGAGTCTGCAGCTGCAGATGTACTTAGTGCATGGTATAGGACCAGGAGGGGCCTGCTGGCAGAACTGTGGCCACTAAACCAAAGGGACCCTCAGGCCAAGAAGGGGACACTGGCTTCTTATTGCAGGAAGCCAAGCGCAGGGACCCAGGCTGGCAGAAGGAGTGGCGCTTCCAAGCCACAGACCACCAATGTTTCCTGGACTCTGGCGCTCTTTATTCCTCTCTCCATGCCCTGCCGCCCCCTGCCCCTGCCCCCACTTGCTGCTGGTAAGTTCACTTTCCCAGTCTGGCTCCCGTGCAGAGAGGGCCTGGAGGCCGAGGTGGAAGGTAGCAGCGAGTTGGCCCGCGCTTGGCCCTCCTGCGGTTGCCGCTTCAGCACCAGACTGTCATACACCTGGTAGTTGGCATTGCCTCCCGGGTTCCGGCTGAGTGGCATGAAGGTGGGCGGGGGTGGAGGGTGCTCGGTAGCCTGGACGTCGGGCAGGAGGTGAGAGGGGCGGAGGAGCAGCGCTGAGCTGGGAGCCGGGGCCCGCTGGTCCGAGGCCTCGGCCAGTACCGTGAGGGAGGCGGAGGTGGCCACAGGGCGCCGCAAGGGCAGGATCTCAGCCCATTCGGCCGCCGGGTGCCGCACCTCGTGGGGATCGCGGGAGTAATCCAAGTGTCCCGTGGAGGGATGCAGGCTGCGGTTGGACTCGCTGTGAGCACAGCTGGGGAGGCTACGTCTGTGGGCCGGTGGGGTGTCGCGCTACCAGGCGTCGGGCCGGTAGACCCGAGGCACCAGAGCGGATGGAGGCTCAGAGCCCTCCAGACCCAGACTCCGCCATGGGCCCAGTTGCCGTCCTTTCGGCCCGCGAGCCCCTCGACCTGCACCTGGCCGCCCCCACCGGCGCCCAGCCCCGGCGCCGCCACCTGTGTGCCGGTGTGTCCCTCCACAGCTCCCTCCGACAAAAGCCCCACCCCCACCCCGCCCCTCTGGCGTGTCAGCGCGGCCGGGTGCGGGAGCGGGATCGAGGGCAGGGGCCGCTTCCCCGGGCCTGCCGGCCACCAGGGGCGGGGTCCTGAGCTCGGCGGGGGGTGTGGGGGCAAGGGTGGCCTTGCCGGGGCTGAGGGGCCGTGGCGACTCAATGGTGGCTCCCGGTGGCTTCGGGCCAGCTGCTGTCGGGCAGGAGGGCCGGCCCGGGCTGCGGCCGGGCTGCGCCTAGGGCCGCGTGGGCGGGCAGGGCCGATGCCCAAGGGACCGCGGGCCCCGGGCCCTGAAGCCTCCGGGGCCACGTCCCTGTGAGCGACGTGCGGGATCTTGGGCGGGGCGCCAAGCGCCGAAGGGTTTGCTGGGTCACGGCCGCCCTGGGCTGGGAGGTGGTCGCCAAACCCTCCGCCGCCGCCCGATACCCGAGACCTCCGTTGCCCCTGCCTGGGCGGGCGAGGGGGCCCTGCCGGGGCGGGCCGGCCGCCAGGCTGGCGTTAAGGCGCCAGCGCCAGCGAAACTGGGCCTCAAGAGGCCGCCCGCGGCCCCCCGCCCCCGTCTACGGCCATACCACCCTGAACGCGCCCGATCTCGTCTGATCTCGGAAGCTAAGCAGGGTCGGGCCTGGTTAGTACTTGGATGGGAGACCGCCTGGGAATACCGGGTGCTGTAGGCTTTTTGCCTCCCGCTCCGCCCGCCTTCTCCTTTACTCGCCCGCGGCGGGGGCCGCCGGCTCCGCCCCCGCCGGGCCCCGCTGCAGGCCCCACCTCCTCAGGCCCCTCCCACCACGGCGCGCGCCGGCGGGGTCGCTCCCCGCCGGCCCGGCCGGCCAGGCGGCCAGAAGGCGGCCCTGGAAGGCAGGCGCACCCCAGACGCTCCCGGGCTGGCTGGCCCGGACCCAGACTCCGCCGCGGGCCCAGTTGCCGTCCTTTCGGCCCGCGAGCCCCTCGACCTGCACCTGGCCGCCCCCACCGGCGCCCAGCCCCGGCGCCGCCACCTGTGTGCCGGTGTGTCCCTCCACAGCTCCCTCCGACAAAAGCCTCCCCCCACCCCGCCCCTCTGGCGTGTCAGCGCGGCCGGGTGCGGGAGCGGGATCGAGGGCAGGGGCCGCTTCCCCGGGCCTGCCGGCCACCAGGGGCGGGGTCCTGAGCTCGGCGGGGGGTGTGGGGGCAAGGGTGGCCTTGCCGGGGCTGAGGGGCCGTGGCGACTCAATGGTGGCTCCCGGTGGCTTCGGGCCAGCTGCTGTCGGGCAGGAGGGCCGGCCCGGGCTGCGGCCGGGCTGCGCCTAGGGCCGCGTGGGCGGGCAGGGCCGATGCCCAAGGGACCGCGGGCCCCGGGCCCTGAAGCCTCCGGGGCCACGTCCCTGTGAGCGACGTGCGGGATCTTGGGCGGGGCGCCAAGCGCCGAAGGGTTTGCTGGGTCACGGCCGCCCTGGGCTGGGAGGTGGTCGCCAAACCCTCCGCCGCCGCCCGATACCCGAGACCTCCGTTGCCCCTGCCTGGGCGGGCGAGGGGGCCCTGCCGGGGCGGGCCGGCCGCCAGGCTGGCGTTAAGGCGCCAGCGCCAGCGAAACTGGGCCTCAAGAGGCCGCCCGCGGCCCCCCGCCCCCGTCTACGGCCATACCACCCTGAACGCGCCCGATCTCGTCTGATCTCGGAAGCTAAGCAGGGTCGGGCCTGGTTAGTACTTGGATGGGAGACCGCCTGGGAATACCGGGTGCTGTAGGCTTTTTGCCTCCCGCTCCGCCCGCCTTCTCCTTTACTCGCCCGCGGCGGGGGGGCCGCCGGCTCCGCCCCCGCCGAGCCCCGCTGCAGGCAGTAGTCAAGGTGGGTTTACCTGCCCGAGCAGGAAGCTTGGGCGATGGCAGAAGTGGGAAGAAACTCTTGAGCACAGGTTCTTGGGATCCACGGAGCAGCGCATGCACATGCGATGGGTGCCTACACAGCTGGCTTGCTTGTCTGTGGGGAAAGGCGAGATGGGTCAGGGCCTGGGTTCCTGAGGGGCTGAGAATCAAGGCAGGGATAGAAGAAAGGGGACAGGCCCACATCCCCTGAACCCACGCCGGCGCCCACTCACCTTTGTGGAAAATACGATTGAAAAGTGCCCGCAAGAATCTCTTCAGATGCCTCCAGAGTTGAGGGAAGAAGGGGAGGGGGGAGGCCGGGAGCAGGGTGAGCCCTGAAATCCAACCCTTGTCCCGGTCACACCCCAGCAGCCCTCCCACCTCAGCCCCTTCAAGACCCCAGGGCTCCCCCAACCGCGCTGCACAGATCCTGCCCTGACCATAGTCACCATGTTGATCCCCACGTTGAGCAAGATGAAGCTGACCGGGATCAGAAGAATTGAGTATCCTTGCTCCTGGCATTTCCTGGGGATGGGGCCAGTGAACGGCTCGGCTCGGTAGTAGTTTCGCTCACCCATGGCCGTTGGTCCCAGGACTGCCTGGGCCCTCTGCCCTCCAGTTTTAACTGGGAGCCAGACTGGGTCATAATGGGGCAGGTGGTGAGGTCACAGTGAGGGAGGGGGATGAAAAGGAGGGCCCAGAGTGGCATTCCCTGGTAACCAGGGTCAGGTAAGCTGAGCCTGGACAGTCAAACAGGGCCCGGTGGCCGGCATACATCCCCTCGAGCGGTCATTCATTCGCTCACCGCCCGCTGACTCACTTGTTCAAATGACACATTGCGTCTCTTGGCCCCTCTTGAGACTAGGAAGACCTTGGCCTCAGAGGCCTGCTGAAGGCCTGGCTGGAGTCCAGAGCCTCAGCCTTCTTCATGCCCTTCACTGGGCCTGGAGCTGGACCTGCCCAGATGTGGAACCTCCCAGTTTGGAAGCAACTTCTTGTATGAGGCTCTCTGTGGACAGGGACAGCTGAGACACAGAGGAGGTGCCCAGAGACCAGGGGTTTGGAGTCTGCAGCTGCAGATGTACTTAGTGCATGGTATAGGACCAGGAGGGGCCTGCTGGCAGAACTGTGGCCACTAAACCAAAGGGACCCTCAGGCCAAGAAGGGGACACTGGCTTCTTATTGCAGGAAGCCAAGCGCAGGGACCCAGGCTGGCAGAAGGAGTGGCGCTTCCAAGCCACAGACCACCAATGTTTCCTGGACTCTGGCGCTCTTTATTCCTCTCTCCATGCCCTGCCGCCCCCTGCCCCTGCCCCCACTTGCTGCTGGTAAGTTCACTTTCCCAGTCTGGCTCCCGTGCAGAGAGGGCCTGGAGGCCGAGGTGGAAGGTAGCAGCGAGTTGGCCCGCGCTTGGCCCTCCTGCGGTTGCCGCTTCAGCACCAGACTGTCATACACCTGGTAGTTGGCATTGCCTCCCGGGTTCCGGCTGAGTGGCATGAAGGTGGGCGGGGGTGGAGGGTGCTCGGTAGCCTGGACGTCGGGCAGGAGGTGAGAGGGGCGGAGGAGCAGCGCTGAGCTGGGAGCCGGGGCCCGCTGGTCCGAGGCCTCGGCCAGTACCGTGAGGGAGGCGGAGGTGGCCACAGGGCGCCGCAAGGGCAGGATCTCAGCCCATTCGGCCGCCGGGTGCCGCACCTCGTGGGGATCGCGGGAGTAATCCAAGTGTCCCGTGGAGGGATGCAGGCTGCGGTTGGACTCGCTGTGAGCACAGCTGGGGAGGCTACGTCTGTGGGCCGGTGGGGTGTCGCGCTACCAGGCGTCGGGCCGGTAGACCCGAGGCACCAGAGCGGATGGAGGCTCAGAGCCCTCCAGACCCAGACTCCGCCATGGGCCCAGTTGCCGTCCTTTCGGCCCGCGAGCCCCTCGACCTGCACCTGGCCGCCCCCACCGGCGCCCAGCCCCGGCGCCGCCACCTGTGTGCCGGTGTGTCCCTCCACAGCTCCCTCTGACAAAAGCCCCCCCCCACCCCGCCCCTCTGGCGTGTCACCGCGGCCGGGTGCGGGAGCGGGATCGAGGGCAGGGGCCGCTTCCCCGGGCCTGCCGGCCACCAGGGGCGGGGTCCTGAGCTCGGCGGGGGGTGTGGGGGCAAGGGTGGCCTTGCCGGGGCTGAGGGGCCGTGGCGACTCAATGGTGGCTCCCAGTGGCTTCGGGCCAGCTGCTGTCGGGCAGGAGGGCCGGCCCGGGCTGCGGCCGGGCTGCGCCTAGGGCCGCGTGGGCGGGCAGGGCCGATGCCCAAGGGACCGCGGGCCCCGGGCCCTGAAGCCTCCGGGGCCACGTCCCTGTGAGCGACGTGCGGGATCTTGGGCGGGGCGCCAAGCGCCGAAGGGTTTGCTGGGTCACGGCCGCCCTGGGCTGGGAGGTGGTCGCCAAACCCTCCGCCGCCGCCCGATACCCGAGACCTCCGTTGCCCCTGCCTGGGCGGGCGAGGGGGCCCTGCCGGGGCGGGCCGGCCGCCAGGCTGGCGTTAAGGCGCCAGCGCCAGCGAAACTGGGCCTCAAGAGGCCGCCCGCGGCCCCCCGCCCCCGTCTACGGCCATACCACCCTGAACGCGCCCGATCTCGTCTGATCTCGGAAGCTAAGCAGGGTCGGGCCTGGTTAGTACTTGGATGGGAGACCGCCTGGGAATACCGGGTGCTGTAGGCTTTTTGCCTCCCCCTCCGCCCGCCTTCTCCTTTACTCGCCCGCGGCGGGGGCCGCCGGCTCCGCCCCCGCCGGGCCCCGCTGCAGGCCCCACCTCCTCAGGCCCCTCCCACCACGGCGCGCGCCGGCGGGGTCGCTCCCCGCCGGCCCGGCCGGCCAGGCGGCCAGAAGGCGGCCCTGGAAGGCAGGCGCACCCCAGACGCTCCCGGGGTGGCTGGCCCGGACCCAGACTCCGCCGCGGGCCCAGTTGCCGTCCTTTCGGCCCGCGAGCCCCTCGACCTGCACCTGGCCGCCCCCACCGGCGCCCAGCCCCGGCGCCGCCACCTGTGTGCCGGTGTGTCCCTCCACAGCTCCCTCCGACAAAAGCCCCCCCCCACCCCGCCCCTCTGGCGTGTCACCGCGGCCGGGTGCGGGAGCGGGATCGAGGGCAGGGGCCGCTTCCCCGGGCCTGCCGGCCACCAGGGGCGGGGTCCTGAGCTCGGCGGGGGGTGTGGGGGCAAGGGTGGCCTTGCCGGGGCTGAGGGGCCGTGGCGACTCAATGGTGGCTCCCAGTGGCTTCGGGCCAGCTGCTGTCGGGCAGGAGGGCCGGCCCGGGCTGCGGCCGGGCTGCGCCTAGGGCCGCGTGGGCGGGCAGGGCCGATGCCCAAGGGACCGCGGGCCCCGGGCCCTGAAGCCTCCGGGGCCACGTCCCTGTGAGCGACGTGCGGGATCTTGGGCGGGGCGCCAAGCGCCGAAGGGTTTGCTGGGTCACGGCCGCCCTGGGCTGGGAGGTGGTCGCCAAACCCTCCGCCGCCGCCCGATACCCGAGACCTCCGTTGCCCCTGCCTGGGCGGGCGAGGGGGCCCTGCCGGGGCGGGCCGGCCGCCAGGCTGGCGTTAAGGCGCCAGCGCCAGCGAAACTGGGCCTCAAGAGGCCGCCCGCGGCCCCCCGCCCCCGTCTACGGCCATACCACCCTGAACGCGCCCGATCTCGTCTGATCTCGGAAGCTAAGCAGGGTCGGGCCTGGTTAGTACTTGGATGGGAGACCGCCTGGGAATACCGGGTGCTGTAGGCTTTTTGCCTCCCGCTCCGCCCGCCTTCTCCTTTACTCGCCCGCGGCGGGGGGGCCGCCGGCTCCGCCCCCGCCGAGCCCCGCTGCAGGCAGTAGTCAAGGTGGGTTTACCTGCCCGAGCAGGAAGCTTGGGCGATGGCAGAAGTGGGAAGAAACTCTTGAGCACAGGTTCTTGGGATCCACGGAGCAGCGCATGCACATGCGATGGGTGCCTACACAGCTGGCTTGCTTGTCTGTGGGGAAAGGTGAGATGGGTCAGGGCCTGGGTTCCTGAGGGGCTGAGAATCAAGGCAGGGATAGAAGAAAGGGGACAGGCCCACATCCCCTGAACCCACGCCGGCGCCCACTCACCTTTGTGGAAAATACGATTGAAAAGTGCCCGCAAGAATCTCTTCAGATGCCTCCAGAGTTGAGGGAAGAAGGGGAGGGGGGAGGCCGGGAGCAGGGTGAGCCCTGAAATCCAACCCTTGTCCCGGTCACACCCCAGCAGCCCTCCCACCTCAGCCCCTTCAAGACCCCAGGGCTCCCCCAACCACGCTGCACAGATCCTGCCCTGACCATAGTCACCATGTTGATCCCCACGTTGAGCAAGATGAAGCTGACCGGGATCAGAAGAATTGAGTATCCTTGCTCCTGGCATTTCCTGGGGATGGGGCCAGTGAACGGCTCGGCTCGGTAGTAGTTTCGCTCACCCATGGCCGTTGGTCCCAGGACTGCCTGGGCCCTCTGCCCTCCAGTTTTAACTGGGAGCCAGACTGGGTCATAATGGGGCAGGTGGTGAGGTCACAGTGAGGGAGGGGGATGAAAAGGAGGGCCCAGAGTGGCATTCCCTGGTAACCAGGGTCAGGTAAGCTGAGCCTGGACAGTCAAACAGGGCCCGGTGGCCGGCATACATCCCCTCGAGCGGTCATTCATTCGCTCACCGCCCGCTGACTCACTTGTTCAAATGACACATTGCGTCTCTTGGCCCCTCTTGAGACTAGGAAGACCTTGGCCTCAGAGGCCTGCTGAAGGCCTGGCTGGAGTCCAGAGCCTCAGCCTTCTTCATGCCCTTCACTGGGCCTGGAGCTGGACCTGCCCAGATGTGGAACCTCCCAGTTTGGAAGCAACTTCTTGTATGAGGCTCTCTGTGGACAGGGACAGCTGAGACACAGAGGAGGTGCCCAGAGACCAGGGGTTTGGAGTCTGCAGCTGCAGATGTACTTAGTGCATGGTATAGGACCAGGAGGGGCCTGCTGGCAGAACTGTGGCCACTAAACCAAAGGGACCCTCAGGCCAAGAAGGGGACACTGGCTTCTTATTGCAGGAAGCCAAGCGCAGGGACCCAGGCTGGCAGAAGGAGTGGCGCTTCCAAGCCACAGACCACCAATGTTTCCTGGACTCTGGCGCTCTTTATTCCTCTCTCCATGCCCTGCCGCCCCCTGCCCCTGCCCCCATTTGCTGCTGGTAAGTTCATTTTCCCAGTCTGGCTCCCGTGCAGAGAGGGCCTGGAGGCCGAGGTGGAAGGTAGCAGCGAGTTGGCCCGCGCTTGGCCCTCCTGCGGTTGCCGCTTCAGCACCAGACTGTCATACACCTGGTAGTTGGCATTGCCTCCCGGGTTCCGGCTGAGTGGCATGAAGGTGGGCGGGGGTGGAGGGTGCTCGGTAGCCTGGACGTCGGGCAGGAGGTGAGAGGGGCGGAGGAGCAGCGCTGAGCTGGGAGCCGGGGCCCGCTGGTCCGAGGCCTCGGCCAGTACCGTGAGGGAGGCGGAGGTGGCCACAGGGCGCCGCAAGGGCAGGATCTCAGCCCATTCGGCCGCCGGGTGCCGCACCTCGTGGGGATCGCGGGAGTAATCCAAGTGTCCCGTGGAGGGATGCAGGCTGCGGTTGGACTCGCTGTGAGCACAGCTGGGGAGGCTACGTCTGTGGGCCGGTGGGGTGTCGCGCTACCAGGCGTCGGGCCGGTAGACCCGAGGCACCAGAGCGGATGGAGGCTCAGAGCCCTCCAGACCCAGACTCCGCCATGGGCCCAGTTGCCGTCCTTTCGGCCCGCGAGCCCCTCGACCTGCACCTGGCCGCCCCCACCGGCGCCCAGCCCCGGCGCCGCCACCTGTGTGCCGGTGTGTCCCTCCACAGCTCCCTCCGACAAAAGCCCCACCCCCACCCCGCCCCTCTGGCGTGTCAGCGCGGCCGGGTGCGGGAGCGGGATCGAGGGCAGGGGCCGCTTCCCCGGGCCTGCCGGCCACCAGGGGCGGGGTCCTGAGCTCGGCGGGGGGTGTGGGGGCAAGGGTGGCCTTGCCGGGGCTGAGGGGCCGTGGCGACTCAATGGTGGCTCCCGGTGGCTTCGGGCCAGCTGCTGTCGGGCAGGAGGGCCGGCCCGGGCTGCGGCCGGGCTGCGCCTAGGGCCGCGTGGGCGGGCAGGGCCGATGCCCAAGGGACCGCGGGCCCCGGGCCCTGAAGCCTCCGGGGCCACGTCCCTGTGAGCGACGTGCGGGATCTTGGGCGGGGCGCCAAGCGCCGAAGGGTTTGCTGGGTCACGGCCGCCCTGGGCTGGGAGGTGGTCGCCAAACCCTCCGCCGCCGCCCGATACCCGAGACCTCCGTTGCCCCTGCCTGGGCGGGCGAGGGGGCCCTGCCGGGGCGGGCCGGCCGCCAGGCTGGCGTTAAGGCGCCAGCGCCAGCGAAACTGGGCCTCAAGAGGCCGCCCGCGGCCCCCCGCCCCCGTCTACGGCCATACCACCCTGAACGCGCCCGATCTCGTCTGATCTCGGAAGCTAAGCAGGGTCGGGCCTGGTTAGTACTTGGATGGGAGACCGCCTGGGAATACCGGGTGCTGTAGGCTTTTTGCCTCCCGCTCCGCCCGCCTTCTCCTTTACTCGCCCGCGGCGGGGGGGCCGCCGGCTCCGCCCCCGCCGAGCCCCGCTGCAGGCAGTAGTCAAGGTGGGTTTACCTGCCCGAGCAGGAAGCTTGGGCGATGGCAGAAGTGGGAAGAAACTCTTGAGCACAGGTTCTTGGGATCCACGGAGCAGCGCATGCACATGCGATGGGTGCCTACACAGCTGGCTTGCTTGTCTGTGGGGAAAGGCGAGATGGGTCAGGGCCTGGGTTCCTGAGGGGCTGAGAATCAAGGCAGGGATAGAAGAAAGGGGACAGGCCCACATCCCCTGAACCCACGCCGGCGCCCACTCACCTTTGTGGAAAATACGATTGAAAAGTGCCCGCAAGAATCTCTTCAGATGCCTCCAGAGTTGAGGGAAGAAGGGGAGGGGGGAGGCCGGGAGCAGGGTGAGCCCTGAAATCCAACCCTTGTCCCGGTCACACCCCAGCAGCCCTCCCACCTCAGCCCCTTCAAGACCCCAGGGCTCCCCCAACCGCGCTGCACAGATCCTGCCCTGACCATAGTCACCATGTTGATCCCCACGTTGAGCAAGATGAAGCTGACCGGGATCAGAAGAATTGAGTATCCTTGCTCCTGGCATTTCCTGGGGATGGGGCCAGTGAACGGCTCGGCTCGGTAGTAGTTTCGCTCACCCATGGCCGTTGGTCCCAGGACTGCCTGGGCCCTCTGCCCTCCAGTTTTAACTGGGAGCCAGACTGGGTCATAATGGGGCAGGTGGTGAGGTCACAGTGAGGGAGGGGGATGAAAAGGAGGGCCCAGAGTGGCATTCCCTGGTAACCAGGGTCAGGTAAGCTGAGCCTGGACAGTCAAACAGGGCCCGGTGGCCGGCATACATCCCCTCGAGCGGTCATTCATTCGCTCACCGCCCGCTGACTCACTTGTTCAAATGACACATTGCGTCTCTTGGCCCCTCTTGAGACTAGGAAGACCTTGGCCTCAGAGGCCTGCTGAAGGCCTGGCTGGAGTCCAGAGCCTCAGCCTTCTTCATGCCCTTCACTGGGCCTGGAGCTGGACCTGCCCAGATGTGGAACCTCCCAGTTTGGAAGCAACTTCTTGTATGAGGCTCTCTGTGGACAGGGACAGCTGAGACACAGAGGAGGTGCCCAGAGACCAGGGGTTTGGAGTCTGCAGCTGCAGATGTACTTAGTGCATGGTATAGGACCAGGAGGGGCCTGCTGGCAGAACTGTGGCCACTAAACCAAAGGGACCCTCAGGCCAAGAAGGGGACACTGGCTTCTTATTGCAGGAAGCCAAGCGCAGGGACCCAGGCTGGCAGAAGGAGTGGCGCTTCCAAGCCACAGACCACCAATGTTTCCTGGACTCTGGCGCTCTTTATTCCTCTCTCCATGCCCTGCCGCCCCCTGCCCCTGCCCCCACTTGCTGCTGGTAAGTTCACTTTCCCAGTCTGGCTCCCGTGCAGAGAGGGCCTGGAGGCCGAGGTGGAAGGTAGCAGCGAGTTGGCCCGCGCTTGGCCCTCCTGCGGTTGCCGCTTCAGCACCAGACTGTCATACACCTGGTAGTTGGCATTGCCTCCCGGGTTCCGGCTGAGTGGCATGAAGGTGGGCGGGGGTGGAGGGTGCTCGGTAGCCTGGACGTCGGGCAGGAGGTGAGAGGGGCGGAGGAGCAGCGCTGAGCTGGGAGCCGGGGCCCGCTGGTCCGAGGCCTCGGCCAGTACCGTGAGGGAGGCGGAGGTGGCCACAGGGCGCCGCAAGGGCAGGATCTCAGCCCATTCGGCCGCCGGGTGCCGCACCTCGTGGGGATCGCGGGAGTAATCCAAGTGTCCCGTGGAGGGATGCAGGCTGCGGTTGGACTCGCTGTGAGCACAGCTGGGGAGGCTACGTCTGTGGGCCGGTGGGGTGTCGCGCTACCAGGCGTCGGGCCGGTAGACCCGAGGCACCAGAGCGGATGGAGGCTCAGAGCCCTCCAGACCCAGACTCCGCCATGGGCCCAGTTGCCGTCCTTTCGGCCCGCGAGCCCCTCGACCTGCACCTGGCCGCCCCCACCGGCGCCCAGCCCCGGCGCCGCCACCTGTGTGCCGGTGTGTCCCTCCACAGCTCCCTCCGACAAAAGCCCCACCCCCACCCCGCCCCTCTGGCGTGTCAGCGCGGCCGGGTGCGGGAGCGGGATCGAGGGCAGGGGCCGCTTCCCCGGGCCTGCCGGCCACCAGGGGCGGGGTCCTGAGCTCGGCGGGGGGTGTGGGGGCAAGGGTGGCCTTGCCGGGGCTGAGGGGCCGTGGCGACTCAATGGTGGCTCCCGGTGGCTTCGGGCCAGCTGCTGTCGGGCAGGAGGGCCGGCCCGGGCTGCGGCCGGGCTGCGCCTAGGGCCGCGTGGGCGGGCAGGGCCGATGCCCAAGGGACCGCGGGCCCCGGGCCCTGAAGCCTCCGGGGCCACGTCCCTGTGAGCGACGTGCGGGATCTTGGGCGGGGCGCCAAGCGCCGAAGGGTTTGCTGGGTCACGGCCGCCCTGGGCTGGGAGGTGGTCGCCAAACCCTCCGCCGCCGCCCGATACCCGAGACCTCCGTTGCCCCTGCCTGGGCGGGCGAGGGGGCCCTGCCGGGGCGGGCCGGCCGCCAGGCTGGCGTTAAGGCGCCAGCGCCAGCGAAACTGGGCCTCAAGAGGCCGCCCGCGGCCCCCCGCCCCCGTCTACGGCCATACCACCCTGAACGCGCCCGATCTCGTCTGATCTCGGAAGCTAAGCAGGGTCGGGCCTGGTTAGTACTTGGATGGGAGACCGCCTGGGAATACCGGGTGCTGTAGGCTTTTTGCCTCCCGCTCCGCCCGCCTTCTCCTTTACTCGCCCGCGGCGGGGGCCGCCGGCTCCGCCCCCGCCGGGCCCCGCTGCAGGCCCCACCTCCTCAGGCCCCTCCCACCACGGCGCGCGCCGGCGGGGTCGCTCCCCGCCGGCCCGGCCGGCCAGGCGGCCAGAAGGCGGCCCTGGAAGGCAGGCGCACCCCAGACGCTCCCGGGGTGGCTGGCCCGGACCCAGACTCCGCCGCGGGCCCAGTTGCCGTCCTTTCGGCCCGCGAGCCCCTCGACCTGCACCTGGCCGCCCCCACCGGCGCCCAGCCCCGGCGCCGCCACCTGTGTGCCGGTGTGTCCCTCCACAGCTCCCTCCGACAAAAGCCCCCCCCCACCCCGCCCCTCTGGCGTGTCACCGCGGCCGGGTGCGGGAGCGGGATCGAGGGCAGGGGCCGCTTCCCCGGGCCTGCCGGCCACCAGGGGCGGGGTCCTGAGCTCGGCGGGGGGTGTGGGGGCAAGGGTGGCCTTGCCGGGGCTGAGGGGCCGTGGCGACTCAATGGTGGCTCCCAGTGGCTTCGGGCCAGCTGCTGTCGGGCAGGAGGGCCGGCCCGGGCTGCGGCCGGGCTGCGCCTAGGGCCGCGTGGGCGGGCAGGGCCGATGCCCAAGGGACCGCGGGCCCCGGGCCCTGAAGCCTCCGGGGCCACGTCCCTGTGAGCGACGTGCGGGATCTTGGGCGGGGCGCCAAGCGCCGAAGGGTTTGCTGGGTCACGGCCGCCCTGGGCTGGGAGGTGGTCGCCAAACCCTCCGCCGCCGCCCGATACCCGAGACCTCCGTTGCCCCTGCCTGGGCGGGCGAGGGGGCCCTGCCGGGGCGGGCCGGCCGCCAGGCTGGCGTTAAGGCGCCAGCGCCAGCGAAACTGGGCCTCAAGAGGCCGCCCGCGGCCCCCCGCCCCCGTCTACGGCCATACCACCCTGAACGCGCCCGATCTCGTCTGATCTCGGAAGCTAAGCAGGGTCGGGCCTGGTTAGTACTTGGATGGGAGACCGCCTGGGAATACCGGGTGCTGTAGGCTTTTTGCCTCCCGCTCCGCCCGCCTTCTCCTTTACTCGCCCGCGGCGGGGGGGCCGCCGGCTCCGCCCCCGCCGAGCCCCGCTGCAGGCAGTAGTCAAGGTGGGTTTACCTGCCCGAGCAGGAAGCTTGGGCGATGGCAGAAGTGGGAAGAAACTCTTGAGCACAGGTTCTTGGGATCCACGGAGCAGCGCATGCACATGCGATGGGTGCCTACACAGCTGGCTTGCTTGTCTGTGGGGAAAGGTGAGATGGGTCAGGGCCTGGGTTCCTGAGGGGCTGAGAATCAAGGCAGGGATAGAAGAAAGGGGACAGGCCCACATCCCCTGAACCCACGCCGGCGCCCACTCACCTTTGTGGAAAATACGATTGAAAAGTGCCCGCAAGAATCTCTTCAGATGCCTCCAGAGTTGAGGGAAGAAGGGGAGGGGGGAGGCCGGGAGCAGGGTGAGCCCTGAAATCCAACCCTTGTCCCGGTCACACCCCAGCAGCCCTCCCACCTCAGCCCCTTCAAGACCCCAGGGCTCCCCCAACCACGCTGCACAGATCCTGCCCTGACCATAGTCACCATGTTGATCCCCACGTTGAGCAAGATGAAGCTGACCGGGATCAGAAGAATTGAGTATCCTTGCTCCTGGCATTTCCTGGGGATGGGGCCAGTGAACGGCTCGGCTCGGTAGTAGTTTCGCTCACCCATGGCCGTTGGTCCCAGGACTGCCTGGGCCCTCTGCCCTCCAGTTTTAACTGGGAGCCAGACTGGGTCATAATGGGGCAGGTGGTGAGGTCACAGTGAGGGAGGGGGATGAAAAGGAGGGCCCAGAGTGGCATTCCCTGGTAACCAGGGTCAGGTAAGCTGAGCCTGGACAGTCAAACAGGGCCCGGTGGCCGGCATACATCCCCTCGAGCGGTCATTCATTCGCTCACCGCCCGCTGACTCACTTGTTCAAATGACACATTGCGTCTCTTGGCCCCTCTTGAGACTAGGAAGACCTTGGCCTCAGAGGCCTGCTGAAGGCCTGGCTGGAGTCCAGAGCCTCAGCCTTCTTCATGCCCTTCACTGGGCCTGGAGCTGGACCTGCCCAGATGTGGAACCTCCCAGTTTGGAAGCAACTTCTTGTATGAGGCTCTCTGTGGACAGGGACAGCTGAGACACAGAGGAGGTGCCCAGAGACCAGGGGTTTGGAGTCTGCAGCTGCAGATGTACTTAGTGCATGGTATAGGACCAGGAGGGGCCTGCTGGCAGAACTGTGGCCACTAAACCAAAGGGACCCTCAGGCCAAGAAGGGGACACTGGCTTCTTATTGCAGGAAGCCAAGCGCAGGGACCCAGGCTGGCAGAAGGAGTGGCGCTTCCAAGCCACAGACCACCAATGTTTCCTGGACTCTGGCGCTCTTTATTCCTCTCTCCATGCCCTGCCGCCCCCTGCCCCTGCCCCCATTTGCTGCTGGTAAGTTCATTTTCCCAGTCTGGCTCCCGTGCAGAGAGGGCCTGGAGGCCGAGGTGGAAGGTAGCAGCGAGTTGGCCCGCGCTTGGCCCTCCTGCGGTTGCCGCTTCAGCACCAGACTGTCATACACCTGGTAGTTGGCATTGCCTCCCGGGTTCCGGCTGAGTGGCATGAAGGTGGGCGGGGGTGGAGGGTGCTCGGTAGCCTGGACGTCGGGCAGGAGGTGAGAGGGGCGGAGGAGCAGCGCTGAGCTGGGAGCCGGGGCCCGCTGGTCCGAGGCCTCGGCCAGTACCGTGAGGGAGGCGGAGGTGGCCACAGGGCGCCGCAAGGGCAGGATCTCAGCCCATTCGGCCGCCGGGTGCCGCACCTCGTGGGGATCGCGGGAGTAATCCAAGTGTCCCGTGGAGGGATGCAGGCTGCGGTTGGACTCGCTGTGAGCACAGCTGGGGAGGCTACGTCTGTGGGCCGGTGGGGTGTCGCGCTACCAGGCGTCGGGCCGGTAGACCCGAGGCACCAGAGCGGATGGAGGCTCAGAGCCCTCCAGACCCAGACTCCGCCATGGGCCCAGTTGCCGTCCTTTCGGCCCGCGAGCCCCTCGACCTGCACCTGGCCGCCCCCACCGGCGCCCAGCCCCGGCGCCGCCACCTGTGTGCCGGTGTGTCCCTCCACAGCTCCC
The DNA here is from genome assembly GCF_963455315.2 of Globicephala melas. Lineage (NCBI taxonomy): Eukaryota > Metazoa > Chordata > Mammalia > Artiodactyla > Delphinidae > Globicephala > Globicephala melas. The sequence continues at coordinate 440,922 of NW_027207354.1, forward strand.
TCCGACAAAAGCCCCACCCCCACCCCGCCCCTCTGGCGTGTCAGCGCGGCCGGGTGCGGGAGCGGGATCGAGGGCAGGGGCCGCTTCCCCGGGCCTGCCGGCCACCAGGGGCGGGGTCCTGAGCTCGGCGGGGGGTGTGGGGGCAAGGGTGGCCTTGCCGGGGCTGAGGGGCCGTGGCGACTCAATGGTGGCTCCCGGTGGCTTCGGGCCAGCTGCTGTCGGGCAGGAGGGCCGGCCCGGGCTGCGGCCGGGCTGCGCCTAGGGCCGCGTGGGCGGGCAGGGCCGATGCCCAAGGGACCGCGGGCCCCGGGCCCTGAAGCCTCCGGGGCCACGTCCCTGTGAGCGACGTGCGGGATCTTGGGCGGGGCGCCAAGCGCCGAAGGGTTTGCTGGGTCACGGCCGCCCTGGGCTGGGAGGTGGTCGCCAAACCCTCCGCCGCCGCCCGATACCCGAGACCTCCGTTGCCCCTGCCTGGGCGGGCGAGGGGGCCCTGCCGGGGCGGGCCGGCCGCCAGGCTGGCGTTAAGGCGCCAGCGCCAGCGAAACTGGGCCTCAAGAGGCCGCCCGCGGCCCCCCGCCCCCGTCTACGGCCATACCACCCTGAACGCGCCCGATCTCGTCTGATCTCGGAAGCTAAGCAGGGTCGGGCCTGGTTAGTACTTGGATGGGAGACCGCCTGGGAATACCGGGTGCTGTAGGCTTTTTGCCTCCCGCTCCGCCCGCCTTCTCCTTTACTCGCCCGCGGCGGGGGGGCCGCCGGCTCCGCCCCCGCCGAGCCCCGCTGCAGGCAGTAGTCAAGGTGGGTTTACCTGCCCGAGCAGGAAGCTTGGGCGATGGCAGAAGTGGGAAGAAACTCTTGAGCACAGGTTCTTGGGATCCACGGAGCAGCGCATGCACATGCGATGGGTGCCTACACAGCTGGCTTGCTTGTCTGTGGGGAAAGGCGAGATGGGTCAGGGCCTGGGTTCCTGAGGGGCTGAGAATCAAGGCAGGGATAGAAGAAAGGGGACAGGCCCACATCCCCTGAACCCACGCCGGCGCCCACTCACCTTTGTGGAAAATACGATTGAAAAGTGCCCGCAAGAATCTCTTCAGATGCCTCCAGAGTTGAGGGAAGAAGGGGAGGGGGGAGGCCGGGAGCAGGGTGAGCCCTGAAATCCAACCCTTGTCCCGGTCACACCCCAGCAGCCCTCCCACCTCAGCCCCTTCAAGACCCCAGGGCTCCCCCAACCGCGCTGCACAGATCCTGCCCTGACCATAGTCACCATGTTGATCCCCACGTTGAGCAAGATGAAGCTGACCGGGATCAGAAGAATTGAGTATCCTTGCTCCTGGCATTTCCTGGGGATGGGGCCAGTGAACGGCTCGGCTCGGTAGTAGTTTCGCTCACCCATGGCCGTTGGTCCCAGGACTGCCTGGGCCCTCTGCCCTCCAGTTTTAACTGGGAGCCAGACTGGGTCATAATGGGGCAGGTGGTGAGGTCACAGTGAGGGAGGGGGATGAAAAGGAGGGCCCAGAGTGGCATTCCCTGGTAACCAGGGTCAGGTAAGCTGAGCCTGGACAGTCAAACAGGGCCCGGTGGCCGGCATACATCCCCTCGAGCGGTCATTCATTCGCTCACCGCCCGCTGACTCACTTGTTCAAATGACACATTGCGTCTCTTGGCCCCTCTTGAGACTAGGAAGACCTTGGCCTCAGAGGCCTGCTGAAGGCCTGGCTGGAGTCCAGAGCCTCAGCCTTCTTCATGCCCTTCACTGGGCCTGGAGCTGGACCTGCCCAGATGTGGAACCTCCCAGTTTGGAAGCAACTTCTTGTATGAGGCTCTCTGTGGACAGGGACAGCTGAGACACAGAGGAGGTGCCCAGAGACCAGGGGTTTGGAGTCTGCAGCTGCAGATGTACTTAGTGCATGGTATAGGACCAGGAGGGGCCTGCTGGCAGAACTGTGGCCACTAAACCAAAGGGACCCTCAGGCCAAGAAGGGGACACTGGCTTCTTATTGCAGGAAGCCAAGCGCAGGGACCCAGGCTGGCAGAAGGAGTGGCGCTTCCAAGCCACAGACCACCAATGTTTCCTGGACTCTGGCGCTCTTTATTCCTCTCTCCATGCCCTGCCGCCCCCTGCCCCTGCCCCCATTTGCTGCTGGTAAGTTCACTTTCCCAGTCTGGCTCCCGTGCAGAGAGGGCCTGGAGGCCGAGGTGGAAGGTAGCAGCGAGTTGGCCCGCGCTTGGCCCTCCTGCGGTTGCCGCTTCAGCACCAGACTGTCATACACCTGGTAGTTGGCATTGCCTCCCGGGTTCCGGCTGAGTGGCATGAAGGTGGGCGGGGGTGGAGGGTGCTCGGTAGCCTGGACGTCGGGCAGGAGGTGAGAGGGGCGGAGGAGCAGCGCTGAGCTGGGAGCCGGGGCCCGCTGGTCCGAGGCCTCGGCCAGTACCGTGAGGGAGGCGGAGGTGGCCACAGGGCGCCGCAAGGGCAGGATCTCAGCCCATTCGGCCGCCGGGTGCCGCACCTCGTGGGGATCGCGGGAGTAATCCAAGTGTCCCGTGGAGGGATGCAGGCTGCGGTTGGACTCGCTGTGAGCACAGCTGGGGAGGCTACGTCTGTGGGCCGGTGGGGTGTCGCGCTACCAGGCGTCGGGCCGGTAGACCCGAGGCACCAGAGCGGATGGAGGCTCAGAGCCCTCCAGACCCAGACTCCGCCATGGGCCCAGTTGCCGTCCTTTCGGCCCGCGAGCCCCTCGACCTGCACCTGGCCGCCCCCACCGGCGCCCAGCCCCGGCGCCGCCACCTGTGTGCCGGTGTGTCCCTCCACAGCTCCCTCCGACAAAAGCCCCACCCCCACCCCGCCCCTCTGGCGTGTCAGCGCGGCCGGGTGCGGGAGCGGGATCGAGGGCAGGGGCCGCTTCCCCGGGCCTGCCGGCCACCAGGGGCGGGGTCCTGAGCTCGGCGGGGGGTGTGGGGGCAAGGGTGGCCTTGCCGGGGCTGAGGGGCCGTGGCGACTCAATGGTGGCTCCCGGTGGCTTCGGGCCAGCTGCTGTCGGGCAGGAGGGCCGGCCCGGGCTGCGGCCGGGCTGCGCCTAGGGCCGCGTGGGCGGGCAGGGCCGATGCCCAAGGGACCGCGGGCCCCGGGCCCTGAAGCCTCCGGGGCCACGTCCCTGTGAGCGACGTGCGGGATCTTGGGCGGGGCGCCAAGCGCCGAAGGGTTTGCTGGGTCACGGCCGCCCTGGGCTGGGAGGTGGTCGCCAAACCCTCCGCCGCCGCCCGATACCCGAGACCTCCGTTGCCCCTGCCTGGGCGGGCGAGGGGGCCCTGCCGGGGCGGGCCGGCCGCCAGGCTGGCGTTAAGGCGCCAGCGCCAGCGAAACTGGGCCTCAAGAGGCCGCCCGCGGCCCCCCGCCCCCGTCTACGGCCATACCACCCTGAACGCGCCCGATCTCGTCTGATCTCGGAAGCTAAGCAGGGTCGGGCCTGGTTAGTACTTGGATGGGAGACCGCCTGGGAATACCGGGTGCTGTAGGCTTTTTGCCTCCCGCTCCGCCCGCCTTCTCCTTTACTCGCCCGCGGCGGGGGCCGCCGGCTCCGCCCCCGCCGGGCCCCGCTGCAGGCCCCACCTCCTCAGGCCCCTCCCACCACGGCGCGCGCCGGCGGGGTCGCTCCCCGCCGGCCCGGCCGGCCAGGCGGCCAGAAGGCGGCCCTGGAAGGCAGGCGCACCCCAGACGCTCCCGGGGTGGCTGGCCCGGACCCAGACTCCGCCGCGGGCCCAGTTGCCGTCCTTTCGGCCCGCGAGCCCCTCGACCTGCACCTGGCCGCCCCCACCGGCGCCCAGCCCCGGCGCCGCCACCTGTGTGCCGGTGTGTCCCTCCACAGCTCCCTCCGACAAAAGCCCCCCCCCACCCCGCCCCTCTGGCGTGTCACCGCGGCCGGGTGCGGGAGCGGGATCGAGGGCAGGGGCCGCTTCCCCGGGCCTGCCGGCCACCAGGGGCGGGGTCCTGAGCTCGGCGGGGTGTGTGGGGGCAAGGGTGGCCTTGCCGGGGCTGAGGGGCCGTGGCGACTCAATGGTGGCTCCCGGTGGCTTCGGGCCAGCTGCTGTCGGGCAGGAGGGCCGGCCCGGGCTGCGGCCGGGCTGCGCCTAGGGCCGCGTGGGCGGGCAGGGCCGATGCCCAAGGGACCGCGGGCCCCGGGCCCTGAAGCCTCCGGGGCCACGTCCCTGTGAGCGACGTGCGGGATCTTGGGCGGGGCGCCAAGCGCCGAAGGGTTTGCTGGGTCACGGCCGCCCTGGGCTGGGAGGTGGTCGCCAAACCCTCCGCCGCCGCCCGATACCCGAGACCTCCGTTGCCCCTGCCTGGGCGGGCGAGGGGGCCCTGCCGGGGCGGGCCGGCCGCCAGGCTGGCGTTAAGGCGCCAGCGCCAGCGAAACTGGGCCTCAAGAGGCCGCCCGCGGCCCCCCGCCCCCGTCTACGGCCATACCACCCTGAACGCGCCCGATCTCGTCTGATCTCGGAAGCTAAGCAGGGTCGGGCCTGGTTAGTACTTGGATGGGAGACCGCCTGGGAATACCGGGTGCTGTAGGCTTTTTGCCTCCCGCTCCGCCCGCCTTCTCCTTTACTCGCCCGCGGCGGGGGGGCCGCCGGCTCCGCCCCCGCCGAGCCCCGCTGCAGGCAGTAGTCAAGGTGGGTTTACCTGCCCGAGCAGGAAGCTTGGGCGATGGCAGAAGTGGGAAGAAACTCTTGAGCACAGGTTCTTGGGATCCACGGAGCAGCGCATGCACATGCGATGGGTGCCTACACAGCTGGCTTGCTTGTCTGTGGGGAAAGGCGAGATGGGTCAGGGCCTGGGTTCCTGAGGGGCTGAGAATCAAGGCAGGGATAGAAGAAAGGGGACAGGCCCACATCCCCTGAACCCACGCCGGCGCCCACTCACCTTTGTGGAAAATACGATTGAAAAGTGCCCGCAAGAATCTCTTCAGATGCCTCCAGAGTTGAGGGAAGAAGGGGAGGGGGGAGGCCGGGGGCAGGGTGAGCCCTGAAATCCAACCCTTGTCCCGGTCACACCCCAGCAGCCCTCCCACCTCAGCCCCTTCAAGACCCCAGGGCTCCCCCAACCGCGCTGCACAGATCCTGCCCTGACCATAGTCACCATGTTGATCCCCACGTTGAGCAAGATGAAGCTGACCGGGATCAGAAGAATTGAGTATCCTTGCTCCTGGCATTTCCTGGGGATGGGGCCAGTGAACGGCTCGGCTCGGTAGTAGTTTCGCTCACCCATGGCCGTTGGTCCCAGGACTGCCTGGGCCCTCTGCCCTCCAGTTTTAACTGGGAGCCAGACTGGGTCATAATGGGGCAGGTGGTGAGGTCACAGTGAGGGAGGGGGATGAAAAGGAGGGCCCAGAGTGGCATTCCCTGGTAACCAGGGTCAGGTAAGCTGAGCCTGGACAGTCAAACAGGGCCCGGTGGCCGGCATACATCCCCTCGAGCGGTCATTCATTCGCTCACCGCCCGCTGACTCACTTGTTCAAATGACACATTGCGTCTCTTGGCCCCTCTTGAGACTAGGAAGACCTTGGCCTCAGAGGCCTGCTGAAGGCCTGGCTGGAGTCCAGAGCCTCAGCCTTCTTCATGCCCTTCACTGGGCCTGGAGCTGGACCTGCCCAGATGTGGAACCTCCCAGTTTGGAAGCAACTTCTTGTATGAGGCTCTCTGTGGACAGGGACAGCTGAGACACAGAGGAGGTGCCCAGAGACCAGGGGTTTGGAGTCTGCAGCTGCAGATGTACTTAGTGCATGGTATAGGACCAGGAGGGGCCTGCTGGCAGAACTGTGGCCACTAAACCAAAGGGACCCTCAGGCCAAGAAGGGGACACTGGCTTCTTATTGCAGGAAGCCAAGCGCAGGGACCCAGGCTGGCAGAAGGAGTGGCGCTTCCAAGCCACAGACCACCAATGTTTCCTGGACTCTGGCGCTCTTTATTCCTCTCTCCATGCCCTGCCGCCCCCTGCCCCTGCCCCCACTTGCTGCTGGTAAGTTCACTTTCCCAGTCTGGCTCCCGTGCAGAGAGGGCCTGGAGGCCGAGGTGGAAGGTAGCAGCGAGTTGGCCCGCGCTTGGCCCTCCTGCGGTTGCCGCTTCAGCACCAGACTGTCATACACCTGGTAGTTGGCATTGCCTCCCGGGTTCCGGCTGAGTGGCATGAAGGTGGGCGGGGGTGGAGGGTGCTCGGTAGCCTGGACGTCGGGCAGGAGGTGAGAGGGGCGGAGGAGCAGCGCTGAGCTGGGAGCCGGGGCCCGCTGGTCCGAGGCCTCGGCCAGTACCGTGAGGGAGGCGGAGGTGGCCACAGGGCGCCGCAAGGGCAGGATCTCAGCCCATTCGGCCGCCGGGTGCCGCACCTCGTGGGGATCGCGGGAGTAATCCAAGTGTCCCGTGGAGGGATGCAGGCTGCGGTTGGACTCGCTGTGAGCACAGCTGGGGAGGCTACGTCTGTGGGCCGGTGGGGTGTCGCGCTACCAGGCGTCGGGCCGGTAGACCCGAGGCACCAGAGCGGATGGAGGCTCAGAGCCCTCCAGACCCAGACTCCGCCATGGGCCCAGTTGCCGTCCTTTCGGCCCGCGAGCCCCTCGACCTGCACCTGGCCGCCCCCACCGGCGCCCAGCCCCGGCGCCGCCACCTGTGTGCCGGTGTGTCCCTCCACAGCTCCCTCCGACAAAAGCCCCACCCCCACCCCGCCCCTCTGGCGTGTCAGCGCGGCCGGGTGCGGGAGCGGGATCGAGGGCAGGGGCCGCTTCCCCGGGCCTGCCGGCCACCAGGGGCGGGGTCCTGAGCTCGGCGGGGGGTGTGGGGGCAAGGGTGGCCTTGCCGGGGCTGAGGGGCCGTGGCGACTCAATGGTGGCTCCCGGTGGCTTCGGGCCAGCTGCTGTCGGGCAGGAGGGCCGGCCCGGGCTGCGGCCGGGCTGCGCCTAGGGCCGCGTGGGCGGGCAGGGCCGATGCCCAAGGGACCGCGGGCCCCGGGCCCTGAAGCCTCCGGGGCCACGTCCCTGTGAGCGACGTGCGGGATCTTGGGCGGGGCGCCAAGCGCCGAAGGGTTTGCTGGGTCACGGCCGCCCTGGGCTGGGAGGTGGTCGCCAAACCCTCCGCCGCCGCCCGATACCCGAGACCTCCGTTGCCCCTGCCTGGGCGGGCGAGGGGGCCCTGCCGGGGCGGGCCGGCCGCCAGGCTGGCGTTAAGGCGCCAGCGCCAGCGAAACTGGGCCTCAAGAGGCCGCCCGCGGCCCCCCGCCCCCGTCTACGGCCATACCACCCTGAACGCGCCCGATCTCGTCTGATCTCGGAAGCTAAGCAGGGTCGGGCCTGGTTAGTACTTGGATGGGAGACCGCCTGGGAATACCGGGTGCTGTAGGCTTTTTGCCTCCCGCTCCGCCCGCCTTCTCCTTTACTCGCCCGCGGCGGGGGCCGCCGGCTCCGCCCCCGCCGGGCCCCGCTGCAGGCCCCACCTCCTCAGGCCCCTCCCACCACGGCGCGCGCCGGCGGGGTCGCTCCCCGCCGGCCCGGCCGGCCAGGCGGCCAGAAGGCGGCCCTGGAAGGCAGGCGCACCCCAGACGCTCCCGGGCTGGCTGGCCCGGACCCAGACTCCGCCGCGGGCCCAGTTGCCGTCCTTTCGGCCCGCGAGCCCCTCGACCTGCACCTGGCCGCCCCCACCGGCGCCCAGCCCCGGCGCCGCCACCTGTGTGCCGGTGTGTCCCTCCACAGCTCCCTCCGACAAAAGCCTCCCCCCACCCCGCCCCTCTGGCGTGTCAGCGCGGCCGGGTGCGGGAGCGGGATCGAGGGCAGGGGCCGCTTCCCCGGGCCTGCCGGCCACCAGGGGCGGGGTCCTGAGCTCGGCGGGGGGTGTGGGGGCAAGGGTGGCCTTGCCGGGGCTGAGGGGCCGTGGCGACTCAATGGTGGCTCCCGGTGGCTTCGGGCCAGCTGCTGTCGGGCAGGAGGGCCGGCCCGGGCTGCGGCCGGGCTGCGCCTAGGGCCGCGTGGGCGGGCAGGGCCGATGCCCAAGGGACCGCGGGCCCCGGGCCCTGAAGCCTCCGGGGCCACGTCCCTGTGAGCGACGTGCGGGATCTTGGGCGGGGCGCCAAGCGCCGAAGGGTTTGCTGGGTCACGGCCGCCCTGGGCTGGGAGGTGGTCGCCAAACCCTCCGCCGCCGCCCGATACCCGAGACCTCCGTTGCCCCTGCCTGGGCGGGCGAGGGGGCCCTGCCGGGGCGGGCCGGCCGCCAGGCTGGCGTTAAGGCGCCAGCGCCAGCGAAACTGGGCCTCAAGAGGCCGCCCGCGGCCCCCCGCCCCCGTCTACGGCCATACCACCCTGAACGCGCCCGATCTCGTCTGATCTCGGAAGCTAAGCAGGGTCGGGCCTGGTTAGTACTTGGATGGGAGACCGCCTGGGAATACCGGGTGCTGTAGGCTTTTTGCCTCCCGCTCCGCCCGCCTTCTCCTTTACTCGCCCGCGGCGGGGGGGCCGCCGGCTCCGCCCCCGCCGAGCCCCGCTGCAGGCAGTAGTCAAGGTGGGTTTACCTGCCCGAGCAGGAAGCTTGGGCGATGGCAGAAGTGGGAAGAAACTCTTGAGCACAGGTTCTTGGGATCCACGGAGCAGCGCATGCACATGCGATGGGTGCCTACACAGCTGGCTTGCTTGTCTGTGGGGAAAGGCGAGATGGGTCAGGGCCTGGGTTCCTGAGGGGCTGAGAATCAAGGCAGGGATAGAAGAAAGGGGACAGGCCCACATCCCCTGAACCCACGCCGGCGCCCACTCACCTTTGTGGAAAATACGATTGAAAAGTGCCCGCAAGAATCTCTTCAGATGCCTCCAGAGTTGAGGGAAGAAGGGGAGGGGGGAGGCCGGGAGCAGGGTGAGCCCTGAAATCCAACCCTTGTCCCGGTCACACCCCAGCAGCCCTCCCACCTCAGCCCCTTCAAGACCCCAGGGCTCCCCCAACCGCGCTGCACAGATCCTGCCCTGACCATAGTCACCATGTTGATCCCCACGTTGAGCAAGATGAAGCTGACCGGGATCAGAAGAATTGAGTATCCTTGCTCCTGGCATTTCCTGGGGATGGGGCCAGTGAACGGCTCGGCTCGGTAGTAGTTTCGCTCACCCATGGCCGTTGGTCCCAGGACTGCCTGGGCCCTCTGCCCTCCAGTTTTAACTGGGAGCCAGACTGGGTCATAATGGGGCAGGTGGTGAGGTCACAGTGAGGGAGGGGGATGAAAAGGAGGGCCCAGAGTGGCATTCCCTGGTAACCAGGGTCAGGTAAGCTGAGCCTGGACAGTCAAACAGGGCCCGGTGGCCGGCATACATCCCCTCGAGCGGTCATTCATTCGCTCACCGCCCGCTGACTCACTTGTTCAAATGACACATTGCGTCTCTTGGCCCCTCTTGAGACTAGGAAGACCTTGGCCTCAGAGGCCTGCTGAAGGCCTGGCTGGAGTCCAGAGCCTCAGCCTTCTTCATGCCCTTCACTGGGCCTGGAGCTGGACCTGCCCAGATGTGGAACCTCCCAGTTTGGAAGCAACTTCTTGTATGAGGCTCTCTGTGGACAGGGACAGCTGAGACACAGAGGAGGTGCCCAGAGACCAGGGGTTTGGAGTCTGCAGCTGCAGATGTACTTAGTGCATGGTATAGGACCAGGAGGGGCCTGCTGGCAGAACTGTGGCCACTAAACCAAAGGGACCCTCAGGCCAAGAAGGGGACACTGGCTTCTTATTGCAGGAAGCCAAGCGCAGGGACCCAGGCTGGCAGAAGGAGTGGCGCTTCCAAGCCACAGACCACCAATGTTTCCTGGACTCTGGCGCTCTTTATTCCTCTCTCCATGCCCTGCCGCCCCCTGCCCCTGCCCCCACTTGCTGCTGGTAAGTTCACTTTCCCAGTCTGGCTCCCGTGCAGAGAGGGCCTGGAGGCCGAGGTGGAAGGTAGCAGCGAGTTGGCCCGCGCTTGGCCCTCCTGCGGTTGCCGCTTCAGCACCAGACTGTCATACACCTGGTAGTTGGCATTGCCTCCCGGGTTCCGGCTGAGTGGCATGAAGGTGGGCGGGGGTGGAGGGTGCTCGGTAGCCTGGACGTCGGGCAGGAGGTGAGAGGGGCGGAGGAGCAGCGCTGAGCTGGGAGCCGGGGCCCGCTGGTCCGAGGCCTCGGCCAGTACCGTGAGGGAGGCGGAGGTGGCCACAGGGCGCCGCAAGGGCAGGATCTCAGCCCATTCGGCCGCCGGGTGCCGCACCTCGTGGGGATCGCGGGAGTAATCCAAGTGTCCCGTGGAGGGATGCAGGCTGCGGTTGGACTCGCTGTGAGCACAGCTGGGGAGGCTACGTCTGTGGGCCGGTGGGGTGTCGCGCTACCAGGCGTCGGGCCGGTAGACCCGAGGCACCAGAGCGGATGGAGGCTCAGAGCCCTCCAGACCCAGACTCCGCCATGGGCCCAGTTGCCGTCCTTTCGGCCCGCGAGCCCCTCGACCTGCACCTGGCCGCCCCCACCGGCGCCCAGCCCCGGCGCCGCCACCTGTGTGCCGGTGTGTCCCTCCACAGCTCCCTCCGACAAAAGCCCCACCCCCACCCCGCCCCTCTGGCGTGTCAGCGCGGCCGGGTGCGGGAGCGGGATCGAGGGCAGGGGCCGCTTCCCCGGGCCTGCCGGCCACCAGGGGCGGGGTCCTGAGCTCGGCGGGGGGTGTGGGGGCAAGGGTGGCCTTGCCGGGGCTGAGGGGCCGTGGCGACTCAATGGTGGCTCCCGGTGGCTTCGGGCCAGCTGCTGTCGGGCAGGAGGGCCGGCCCGGGCTGCGGCCGGGCTGCGCCTAGGGCCGCGTGGGCGGGCAGGGCCGATGCCCAAGGGACCGCGGGCCCCGGGCCCTGAAGCCTCCGGGGCCACGTCCCTGTGAGCGACGTGCGGGATCTTGGGCGGGGCGCCAAGCGCCGAAGGGTTTGCTGGGTCACGGCCGCCCTGGGCTGGGAGGTGGTCGCCAAACCCTCCGCCGCCGCCCGATACCCGAGACCTCCGTTGCCCCTGCCTGGGCGGGCGAGGGGGCCCTGCCGGGGCGGGCCGGCCGCCAGGCTGGCGTTAAGGCGCCAGCGCCAGCGAAACTGGGCCTCAAGAGGCCGCCCGCGGCCCCCCGCCCCCGTCTACGGCCATACCACCCTGAACGCGCCCGATCTCGTCTGATCTCGGAAGCTAAGCAGGGTCGGGCCTGGTTAGTACTTGGATGGGAGACCGCCTGGGAATACCGGGTGCTGTAGGCTTTTTGCCTCCCCCTCCGCCCGCCTTCTCCTTTACTCGCCCGCGGCGGGGGCCGCCGGCTCCGCCCCCGCCGGGCCCCGCTGCAGGCCCCACCTCCTCAGGCCCCTCCCACCACGGCGCGCGCCGGCGGGGTCGCTCCCTGCCGGCCCGGCCGGCCAGGCGGCCAGAAGGCGGCCCTGGAAGGCAGCCGCACCCCAGACGCTCCCGGGGTGGCTGGCCCGGACCCAGACTCCGCCGCGGGCCCAGTTGCCGTCCTTTCGGCCCGCGAGCCCCTCGACCTGCACCTGGCCGCCCCCACCGGCGCCCAGCCCCGGCGCCGCCACCTGTGTGCCGGTGTGTCCCTCCACAGCTCCCTCCGACAAAAGCCCCCCCCCACCCCGCCCCTCTGGCGTGTCACCGCGGCCGGGTGCGGGAGCGGGATCGAGGGCAGGGGCCGCTTCCCCGGGCCTGCCGGCCACCAGGGGCGGGGTCCTGAGCTCGGCGGGGGGTGTGGGGGCAAGGGTGGCCTTGCCGGGGCTGAGGGGCCGTGGCGACTCAATGGTGGCTCCCAGTGGCTTCGGGCCAGCTGCTGTCGGGCAGGAGGGCCGGCCCGGGCTGCGGCCGGGCTGCGCCTAGGGCCGCGTGGGCGGGCAGGGCCGATGCCCAAGGGACCGCGGGCCCCGGGCCCTGAAGCCTCCGGGGCCACGTCCCTGTGAGCGACGTGCGGGATCTTGGGCGGGGCGCCAAGCGCCGAAGGGTTTGCTGGGTCACTGCTGCCCCCGGATGGGAGGTAATCCAAAGCACTATATTTTCTCATGGCAGTACACAAGGGCCATGACAAGTCTTCCTGGGCACTTCTACCTCACCAGAAATGGGGTCCTGTGTCCGTTCGAGGACTCTGGAAATGTAGTTCTCGTCAAGGAGCGTGCAGTGTTTTTCCCGCCACTCGGCACACTCAGAGGGCCTCCACCGGACAGACCAATGGGCCTCGATGTTGCTAAGCTGGCCCTCAGGGGTCTGGAGGTATTCAGTGACATTGGACGCAAAATGATGCACTCCTGAGAGACCTAATATTCTTCAAATTGGTACTTCCTTTAAAGTAAAGCAGAACAGGGACTAAGAACTCAAGGAAAGAGCTGCATGCCTCCGTATATATACGGGTACAAAGGGCCTAAACTGGAGGGAAGTTCACACGTTGAGTTTCCTTTTAGCGATACAGCTTGTCAGAGTCACCACACCGCAGGCGCAGAAGCACCTGGTTTAGACAGCAAATTCATTTTCTCCCCAGAAGCATTCTTACAGGGTTTACAGGCCTGTCAAGATCAGGGAATGTCAGGCAGCGTCAAGGCAGGATGAATGCAGCCTTCAAAATGGGAAAGCAAGTCTAATTCCAGCAGGCCCCCGTTTCCATGGGCACACTCAGCATACCCCATTGTGGATATTAACAAGTCCAAAGAGACACAGGTTACCCTGTGTTTCTTTCCCTGAATTAGCTTCTCGATGTAGGCTGTTCTGCATCAAGCGAACTGCCTCAACCAAGGAACACTTTAGCTGCTCCTCTGGGCCTGTGGCGATTCAAAAGCCTGTAGTGCCACAGGAAGAACAGGACTTAAACTGCAGTCAGAACGCAAGCCGACTTCCTCTAGAAGGCACGCTGACTTCAGGCAGGAAGTTCTGGATGGAATGCAAAGCCGAGAGTTACTCTGAGTGCAGCTCAGACTAGGGCAACGCTTAAGACTTCTACGCCATGTGGGACGTGCCAGAACGGTGTTCGTGAACGTGCGCGAGTCGTGAGGAAATTAAGATGCTCCAAAAGCGAGTGCATGCGTTTCCCTACGCTCGGCATGCACAGAGGGGCTCTAAAGGGCTACGGGACTGGATGTTGCTTAGCAGACCCAGGTGCGGCTGGGGGTACTCAGTGTTCCTGCCGGCAACAGGGTGCCCACGCTAGCCTCCTAGGTGTCCAGAAAACTGTGCTGCCGTTAAAGGTACGCAGAGCAGAGGCCACCGGCTCATGGAAACTGCTGCACGACTCCGCTTCTGCAGGGAAATCAGGGCCTTACTTCCAGGCATGTGTTGCTACGGTGTGTGCCGTCAGCAACACCACATGGTAAGATGCTGACTTTCTCCTCGAGCAGAGTGACTCCAGGTACGAGAGCCTCGAAGCATTCAAAGCAGAGTAGTATCACATGGCAGCTCACACAAGGGCCATGACAAAGTCTTCCTGGGCACTTCGGACTCAGCAGCAATGTTGTCCTGAGGCCGTTCGAGGTCTCTGGAAATGTAGCTCTCCTCAAGGAACGTACAGTGTGTTGCCCGTCTCTAGGCACGCACAGACGACCTCCGAGGGATCAACAAATGGGCCTCGAAGTTGCGCAGCGGGCCCACAGGGCTCTGGAGGTACTCAGTGAACTTGGAGGGGAAATGATGCATACCCGAGAGGCCTAGGAGTCATCAGAAGTGTACTTCCTTTATAATAAAGCATATAAGCGACTAAGAACTCATGGAAAGTGTTGCATGCCTCCGTATCTACACGGGTACTAAGGGCCTATCGTGGAGGCAATTTCACACGTTGAGTTTCATTTTAGCGCTAGAGCTTGTCAGGGTGATCACACTGCAGGCGCAGAAGCACCTGGTTTAGACAGCAAATTCATTTTCTCCCCAGAAGCATTCTTACAGGGTTTACAGGCCCATCAAGTGCAGGGAATGTCAGGCAGCTTCAAGGCAGCATGAATGCAGCCCTCAAAATGGGAAAGCAAGGCTAGTTCCAGCAGGCCACCATCTCCATGGGCACATTCAGCATACCCCACTGTGGTTTCTAACAAGTCCAAAGAGACACAGGTTACCCTGTGTTTCTTTCCCTGAATCAGCTTCTCGAAGTAGGGTGTTCTGCATCAAGCGAACTGCCTCAACCAAGGAACGCCGTAGCTGCTCCTCTGGGCCTTGGCTATTCAAAAGCCTGCAGTGCCACAGGAAGAACAGGACTTAAACTGCAGTCAGAACGCAAGCTGACTTCTTCTAGGAGGCATGGTGAATTCAGGCAGGAGGTCCTGGATGGAATGCGAAGCCGAGGGTTACTCTGAGTGCAGCTCAGACTAGGGCAACGCCTAAGACTTCTACGTCATGTGGGACGTGCCAGAACGGTGTTCGTAAACGTGCGCGAGTGCTGAGGAAAGTAAGAAGCTCCAAAAGAGAGTGCAGTGCGTTTCCCTACGCTCGGCATGCACAGAGGGGCTCTAAAGGGCTACGGGACTGGATGTTGCTTAGCAGACCCAGGTGCGCCTGGGGCTACTCAGTGTTCCTGCCGGCAACAGGGTGCCCACGCTAGCCTCCTAGGTGTCCAGAAAACTGTGCTGCCGTTAAAGATACGCAGAGCACAGGCCACCGGCTCATGGAAACTGCTGCACGCCTCCGCTTCTGCACGGCAAATCAGGGCCTTACTTCCAGGCATGTGTTTTTGCTGGGTGTGCCGTCAGCGACACTGCATGGTAAGATGCTGACTTTCTCCTCGAGCAGAGTGACTCCAGGTATGAGGGCCTCGAAGCATTCAAAGCAGAGTGTTATCACATGGCAGCTCACACAAGGGCCATGACAAAGTCTTCCTGGGCACTTCGGACTCAGCAGCAATGTTTTCCTGAGGCCGTTCGAGGACTCTGGAAATGTAGCTCTCCTCAAGGAACGTACAGTGTGTTGCCCATCTTTAGGCACGCACAGACGGCCTCCGAGGGATCAAGAAATGGGCCTTGAAGTTGCGCAGCTGGCCCACAGGGCTCTGGAGGTACTCAGTGAATTTGGAGGGGTAATGATGCATACCCGAGAGGGCAGGAGTCCTCAGAAGTGTACTTCTTTTATAATAAAGCATATAAGCGACTACCAACTCATGGAAAGAGCTGCATGCCTCCGTATCTACATGATTACTAAAGCCCTAAGCTGGAGGCAAGTTCAGAGGTTGAGTTTCCTTTTAACGCTAGAGCTTGTCAGGCCGACCACACCGCAGTCACGGAAGCACATGGTTTAGACAGCAAATTCATTTTCTCCCCAGAAGCATTCTTACAGGGTTTGCAGGCCTATCAAGTGCAGGGAATGTCAGGCAGCTTCAACGCAGCATGAATGCAGCCTTCAAAACGGGAAAGCAAGGCTAGTTCCAGCAGGCCCCCGTTTCCATGGGCACACTCAGCATACCCCACTGTGGTTTCTAACAAGTCCAAAGAGACACAGGTTACCCTGTGTTTCCTTCCCTGAATCAGCTTCTCGAAGTAGGGTGTTCTGCATCAAGCGAACTGCCTCAACCAAGGAACGCCGTAGCTACTCCTCTGGGCCTTGGCTATTCAAAAGCCTGCAGTGCCACAGGAAGAACAGGACTTAAACTGCAGTCAGAACGCAAGCCGACTTCCTCTAGGAGGCATGGTGACTTCAGGCAGGAGGTCCTGGATGGAATGCGAAGCCGAGGGTTACTCTGAGTGCAGCTCAGACTAGGGCAACGCCTAAGACTTCTACGGCATGTGGGACGTGCCAGAACGGTGTTCGTGAACGTGCGCGAGTGCTGAGGAAATTAAGACGCTCCAAAAGAGAGTGCAGTGCGTTTCCCTACGCTCGGCATGCACAGAGGGGCTCTAAAGGGCTACGGGACTGGATGTTGCTTAGCAGACCCAGGTGAGCCTGGGGGTACTCAGTGTTCCTGCCGGCAACAGGGTGCCCACGCTAGCTTCCTAGGTGTCCACGTTAAAGGTACGCAGAGCAGAGGCCACCGGCTCATGGAAACTGCTGCACGCCTCCGCTTCTGCACGGCAAATCAGGGCCTTACTTCCAGGCATGTGTTTCTGCTGGGTGTGCCGTCAGCGACACCGCATGGCAAGATGCTGACTTTCTCCTCGAGCAGAGTGACTGCATGTACGAGGGTCTCCAAACAGTCAAAGCAGAGTGTTATCACATGGCAGCTCACACAGGGGTCATGACAAAGTCTTCCTGGGCACTTCGGACTCAGCAGCAATGTTGTCCTGAGGCCGGTCGAGGTCTATGGAAATGTAGCTCTCCTCAAGGAACGTACAGTGTGTTGCCCGTCTCTAGGCACGCACAGACGGCCTCCGAGGGATCAACAAATGGGACTGGAAGTTTCGCAGTCGGCCCACAGGGCTCTGGAGGTACTCAGTGAACTTGGAGGGGAAATGATGCATACCCGAGAGGCCTAGGAGTCCTCAGAAGTGTTCTTCCTTTATAATAAAGCATATAAGCGACTAAGAACTCATGGAAAGAGCTGTATGCCTCCGTATCTACATGGCTACTAAGGGCTTAAACTGGAGGCAAGTTCACACGCTGAGTTTCCTTTTAGCGCTAGAGCTTGTCAGGGTGACCACACCGCAGTCACAGAAGCACCTGGTTTAGACAGCAAATTCATTTTCTCCCCAAAGGATTCTTACAGGGTTTACAGGCCTATCAAGTGCAGGGAATGTCAGGCAGCTTCAAGGCAGCATGAATGCAGCCTTCAAAACGGGAAAACAAGGCTAGTTCCAGCAGGCCCCCGTTTCCATGGGCACACTCAGCATACCCCACTGTGGTTTCTAACAAGTCCAAAGAGACACAGGTTACCCTGTGTTTCCTTCCCTGAATCAGCTTCTCGAAGTAGGGTGTTCTGCATCAAGCGAACTGCCTCAACCAAGGAACGCCGTAGCTGCTCCTCTGGGCCTTGGCTATTCAAAAGCCTGCAGTGCCACAGGAAGAACAGGACTTAAACTGCAGTCAGAACGCAAGCCGACTTCCTCTAGGAGGCATGGTGACTTCAGGCAGGAGGTCCTGGATGGAATGCGAAGCCGAGGGTTACTCTGAGTGCAGCTCAGACTAGGGCAACGCCTAAGACTTCTATGCCATGTGGGACGTGCCAGAACGGTGTTCGTGAACGTGCGTGAGTGCTGAGGAAATTAAGACGCTCGAAAAGAGAGTGCAGTGCGTTTCCCTACGCTCGGCATGCACAGAGGGGCTCTAAAGGGCTACGGGACTGGATGTTGCTTAGCAGACCCAGGTGCGCCTGGGCCTACTCAGTGTTCCTGCCGGCAACAGGGTGCCCACGCTAGCCTCCTACGTGTCCACGTTACAGGTACGCAGAGCACAGGCCACCGGCTCATGGAAACTGCTGCACGCCTCCGCTTCTGCACGGCAAATCAGGGCCTTACTTCCAGGCATGTGTTTCTGCTGGGTGTGCCGTCAGCGACACCGCATGGCAAGATGCTGACTTTCTCCTCGAGCAGAGTGACTGCAGGTACGAGGGCCTCGAAGCATTCAAAGCAGAGTGTTATCACATGGCAGCTCACACAAGGGCCATGACAAAGTCTTCCTGAGCACTTCGGACTCAGCAGCAATGTTGTCCTGAGGCCGGTCGAGGACTCTGGAAATGTAGCTCTCCTCAAGGTACGTACAGTGTGTTGCCCGTCTCTAGGCACGCACAGACGGCCTCCGAGGGATCAACAAATGGGACTGGAAGTTTCGCAGCCGGCACACAGGGGTCTGGAGGTACTCAGTGAACTTGGAGGGGAAATGATGCATACACGAGAGGCCTAGGAGTCCTCAGAAGTGTACTTCCTTTATAATAAAGCATATAAGCGACTAAGAACTCATGGAAAGTGTTGCATGCCTCCGTATCTACACGGGTACTAAGGGCCTATCGTGGAGGCAATTTCACACGTTGAGTTTCATTTTAGCGCTAGAGCTTGTCAGGGTGATCACACCGCAGGCGCAGAAGCACCTGGTTTAGACAGCAAATTCATTTTCTCCCCAGAAGCATTCTTACAGGGTTTACAGGCCCATCAAGTGCAGGGAATGTCAGGCAGCTTCAAGGCAGCATGAATGCAGCCCTCAAAATGGGAAAGCAAGGCTAGTTCCAGCAGGCCACCATCTCCATGGGCACATTCAGCATACCCCACTGTGGTTTCTAACAAGTCCAAAGAGACACAGGTTACCCTGTGTTTCTTTCCCTGAATCAGCTTCTCGAAGTAGGGTGTTCTGCATCAAGCGAACTGCCTCAACCAAGGAACGCCGTAGCTGCTCCTCTGGGCCTTGGCTATTCAAAAGCCTGCAGTGCCACAGGAAGAACAGGACTTAAACTGCAGTCA
The DNA here is from genome assembly GCF_963455315.2 of Globicephala melas. Taxonomy (NCBI): domain Eukaryota; kingdom Metazoa; phylum Chordata; class Mammalia; order Artiodactyla; family Delphinidae; genus Globicephala; species Globicephala melas. The sequence goes on from NW_027207354.1 coordinate 459,252, forward strand.
GAACGCAAGCTGACTTCTTCTAGGAGGCATGGTGAATTCAGGCAGGAGGTCCTGGATGGAATGCGAAGCCGAGGGTTACTCTGAGTGCAGCTCAGACTAGGGCAACGCCTAAGACTTCTACGTCATGTGGGACGTGCCAGAACGGTGTTCGTAAACGTGCGCGAGTGCTGAGGAAAGTAAGAAGCTCCAAAAGAGAGTGCAGTGCATTTCCCTACGCTCGGCATGCACAGAGGGGCTCTAAAGGGCTACGGGACTGGATGTTGCTTAGCAGACCCAGGTGCGCCTGGGGCTACTCAGTGTTCCTGCCGGCAACAGGGTGCCCACGCTAGCCTCCTAGGTGTCCAGAAAACTGTGCTGCCGTTAAAGGTACGCAGAGCACAGGCCACCGGCTCATGGAAACTGCTGCACGCCTCCGCTTCTGCACGGCAAATCAGGGCCTTACTTCCAGGCATGTGTTTTTGCTGGGTGTGCCGTCAGCGACACCGCATGGTAAGATGCTGACTTTCTCCTCGAGCAGAGTGACTCCAGGTATGAGGGCCTCGAAGCATTCAAAGCAGAGTGTTATCACATGGCAGCTCACACAAGGGCCATGACAAAGTCTTCCTGGGCACTTCGGACTCAGCAGCAATGTTTTCCTGAGGCCGTTCGAGGACTCTGGAAATGTAGCTCTCCTCAAGGAACGTACATTGTGTTGCCCATCTTTAGGCACGCACAGACGGCCTCCGAGGGGTCAAGAAATGGGCCTTGAGGTTGCGCAGCTGGCCCACAGGGCTCTGGAGGTACTCAGTGAATTTGGAGGGGTAATGATGCATACCCGAGAGGGCAGGAGTCCTCAGAAGTGTACTTCTTTTATAATAAAGCATATAAGCGACTACGAACTCATGGAAAGAGCTGCATGCCTCCGTATCTACATGATTACTAAAGCCGTAAGCTGGAGGCAAGTTCAGAGGTTGAGTTTCCTTTTAACGCTAGAGCTTGTCAGGCTGACCACACCGCAGTCACGGAAGCACCTGGTTTAGACAGCAAATTCAATTTCTCCCCAGAAGCATTCTTACAGGGTTTGCAGGCCTATCAAGTGCAGGGAATGTCAGGCAGCTTCAACGCAGCATGAATGCAGCCTTCAAAACGGGAAAGCAAGGCTAGTTCCAGCAGGCCCCCGTTTCCATGGGCACACTCAGCATACCCCACTGTGGTTTCTAACAAGTCCAAAGAGACACAGGTTACCCTGTGTTTCCTTCCCTGAATCAGCTTTTCGAAGTAGGGTGTTCTGCATCAAGCGAACTGCCTCAACCAAGGAACGCCGTAGCTACTCCTCTGGGCCTTGGCTATTCAAAAGCCTGCAGTGCCACAGGAAGAACAGGACTTAAACTGCAGTCAGAACGCAAGCCGACTTCCTCTAGGAGGCATGGTGACTTCAGGCAGGAGGTCCTGGATGGAATGCGAAGCCGAGGGTTACTCTGAGTGCAGCTCAGACTAGGGCAACGCCTAAGACTTCTACGGCATGTGGGACGTGCCAGAACGGTGTTCGTGAACGTGCGCGAGTGCTGAGGAAATTAAGACGCTCCAAAAGAGAGTGCAGTGCGTTTCCCTACGCTCGGCATGCACAGAGGGGCTCTAAAGGGCTACGGGACTGGATGTTGCTTAGCAGACCCAGGTGAGCCTGGGGGTACTCAGTGTTCCTGCCGGCAACAGGGTGCCCACGCTAGCTTCCTAGGTGTCCACGTTACAGGTACGCAGAGCAGAGGCCACCGGCTCATGGAAACTGCTGCACGCCTCCGCTTCTGCACGGCAAATCAGGGCCTTACTTCCAGGCATGTGTTTCTGCTGGGTGTGCCGTCAGCGACACCGCATGGCAAGATGCTGACTTTCTCCTCGAGCAGAGTGACTGCATGTACGAGGGTCTCCAAACAGTCAAAGCAGAGTGTTATCACATGGCAGCTCACACAGGGGTCATGACAAAGTCTTCCTGGGCACTTCGGACTCAGCAGCAATGTTGTCCTGAGGCCGGTCGAGGTCTATGGAAATGTAGCTCTCCTCAAGGAACGTACAGTGTGTTGCCCGTCTCTAGGCACGCACAGACGGCCTCCGAGGGATCAACAAATGGGACTGGAAGTTTCGCAGTCGGCCCACAGGGCTCTGGAGGTACTCAGTGAACTTGGAGGGGAAATGATGCATACCCGAGAGGCCTAGGAGTCCTCAGAAGTGTTCTTCCTTTATAATAAAGCATATAAGCGACTAAGAACTCATGGAAAGAGCTGTATGCCTCCGTATCTACATGGCTACTAAGGGCTTAAACTGGAGGCAAGTTCACACGCTGAGTTTCCTTTTAGCGCTAGAGCTTGTCAGGGTGACCACACCGCAGTCACGGAAGCACCTGGTTTAGACAGCAAATTCATTTTCTCCCCAAAGGATTCTTACAGGGTTTACAGGCCTATCAAGTGCAGGGAATGTCAGGCAGCTTCAAGGCAGCATGAATGCAGCCTTCAAAACGGGAAAACAAGGCTAGTTCCAGCAGGCCCCCGTTTCCATGGGCACACTCAGCATACCCCACTGTGGTTTCTAACAAGTCCAAAGAGACACAGGTTACCCTGTGTTTCCTTCCCTGAATCAGCTTCTCGAAGTAGGGTGTTCTGCATCAAGCGAACTGCCTCAACCAAGGAACGCCGTAGCTGCTCCTCTGGGCCTTGGCTATTCAAAAGCCTGCAGTGCCACAGGAAGAACAGGACTTAAACTGCAGTCAGAACGCAAGCCGACTTCCTCTAGGAGGCATGGTGACTTCAGGCAGGAGGTCCTGGATGGAATGCGAAGCCGAGGGTTACTCTGAGTGCAGCTCAGACTAGGGCAACGCCTAAGACTTCTATGCCATGTGGGACGTGCCAGAACGGTGTTCGTGAACGTGCGTGAGTGCTGAGGAAATTAAGACGCTCGAAAAGAGAGTGCAGTGCGTTTCCCTACGCTCGGCATGCACAGAGGGGCTCTAAAGGGCTACGGGACTGGATGTTGCTTAGCAGACCCAGGTGCGCCTGGGCCTACTCAGTGTTCCTGCCGGCAACAGGGTGCCCACGCTAGCCTCCTACGTGTCCACGTTACAGGTACGCAGAGCACAGGCCACCGGCTCATGGAAACTGCTGCACGCCTCCGCTTCTGCACGGCAAATCAGGGCCTTACTTCCAGGCATGTGTTTTTGCTGGGTGTGCCGTCAGCGACACCGCATGGTAAGATGCTGACTTTCTCCTCGAGCAGAGTGACTCCAGGTATGAGGGCCTCGAAGCATTCAAAGCAGAGTGTTATCACATGGCAGCTCACACAAGGGCCATGACAAAGTCTTCCTGGGCACTTCGGACTCAGCAGCAATGTTTTCCTGAGGCCGTTCGAGGACTCTGGAAATGTAGCTCTCCTCAAGGAACGTACAGTGTGTTGCCCATCTTTAGGCACGCACAGACGGCCTCCGAGGGGTCAAGAAATGGGCCTTGAGGTTGCGCAGCTGGCCCACAGGGCTCTGGAGGTACTCAGTGAATTTGGAGGGGTAATGATGCATACCCGAGAGGGCAGGAGTCCTCAGAAGTGTACTTCTTTTATAATAAAGCATATAAGCGACTACGAACTCATGGAAAGAGCTGCATGCCTCCGTATCTACATGATTACTAAAGCCGTAAGCTGGAGGCAAGTTCAGAGGTTGAGTTTCCTTTTAACGCTAGAGCTTGTCAGGCTGACCACACCGCAGTCACGGAAGCACCTGGTTTAGACAGCAAATTCAATTTCTCCCCAGAAGCATTCTTACAGGGTTTGCAGGCCTATCAAGTGCAGGGAATGTCAGGCAGCTTCAACGCAGCATGAATGCAGCCTTCAAAACGGGAAAGCAAGGCTAGTTCCAGCAGGCCCCCGTTTCCATGGGCACACTCAGCATACCCCACTGTGGTTTCTAACAAGTCCAAAGAGACACAGGTTACCCTGTGTTTCCTTCCGTAAATCAGCTTCTCAAAATAGGGTGTTCTGCATCAAGCGAACTGCCTCAACCAAGGAACGCCGTAGCTGCTCCTCTGGGCCTTGGCTATTCAAAAGCCTGCAGTGCCACAGGAAGAACAGGACTTAAACTGCAGTCAGAACGCAAGCCGACTTCCTCTAGGAGGCATGGTGACTTCAGGCAGGAGGTCCTGGATGGAATGCGAAGCCAAGGGTTACTCTGAGTGCAGCTCAGACTAGGGCAACGCCTAAGACTTCTACGCCATGTGGGACGTGCCAGAACGGTGTTCGTGAACGTGCGCGAGTGCTGAGGAAATTAAGACGCTCGAAAAGAGAGTGCAGTGCGTTTCCCTACGCTCGGCATGCACAGAGGGGCTCTAAAGGGCTACGGGACTGGATGTTGCTTAGCAGACCCAGGTGCGCCTGGGGGTACTCAGTGTTCCTGCCGGCAACAGGGTGCCCACGCTAGCTTCCTAGGTGTCCACGTTAAAGGTACGCAGAGCACAGGCCACCGGCTCATGGAAACTGCTGCACGCCTCCGCTTCTGCACGGCAAATCAGGGCCTTACTTCCAGGCATGTGTTTCTGCTGGGTGTGCCGTCAGCGACACCGCATGGCAAGATGCTGACTTTCTCCTCGAGCAGAGTGACTGCATGTACGAGGGTCTCCAAACAGTCAAAGCAGAGTGTTATCACATGGCAGCTCACACAAGGGTCATGACAAAGTTTTCCTGGGCACTTCGGACTCAGCAGCAATGTTGTCCTGAGGCCGGTCGAGGTCTATGGAAATGTAGCTCTCCTCAAGGAACGTACAGTGTGTTGCCCGTCTCTAGGCACGCACAGACGGCCTCCGAGGGATCAACAAATGGGACTGGAAGTTTCGCAGCCGGCCCACAGGGCTCTGGAGGTACTCAGTGAACTTGGAGGGGAAATGATGCATACCCGAGAGGACTAGGAGTCCACAGAATTGTACTTCCTTTAAAATAAAGCATATAAGCGACTACGAACTCATGGAAAGAGCTGTATGCCTCCGTATCTACATGGCTACTAAGGGCCTAAACTGGAGGCAACTTCACACGTTGAGTTTCCTTTTAGTGCTAGAGCTTGTCAGGCTGACCACACCGCAGTCACGGAAGCACATGGTTTAGACAGCAAATTCATTTTCTCCCCAGAAGCATTCTTACAGGGTTTGCAGGCCTATCAAGTGCAGGGAATGTCAGGCAGCTTCAAGGCAGCATGAATGCAGCCCTCAAAACGGGAAAGCAAGGCTAGTTCCAGCAGGCCCCCGTTTCCATGGGCACACTCAGCATACCCCACTGTGGTTTCTAACAAGTCCAAAGAGACACAGGTTACCCTGTGTTTCCTTCCCTGAATCAGCTTCTCGAAGTAGGGTGTTCTGCATCAAGCGAACTGCCTCAACCAAGGAACGCCGTAGCTGCTCCTCTGGGCCTTGGCTATTCAAAAGCCTGCAGTGCCACAGGAAGAACAGGACTTAAACTGCAGTCAGAACGCAAGCCGACTTCCTCTAGGAGGCATGGTGACTTCAGGCAGGAGGTCCTGGATGGAATGCGAAGCCGAGGGTTACTCTGAGTGCAGCTCAGACTAGGGCAACGCCTGAGACTTCTACGCCATGTGGGACGTGCCAGAACGGTGTTCGTGAATGTGCGCGAGTGCTGAGGAAATTAAGACGCTCCAAAAGAGAGTGCAGTGCGTTTCCCTACGCTCGGCATGCACAGAGGGGCTCTACAGGGCTACGGGACTGGATGTTGCTTAGCAGACCCAGGTGCGCCTGGGGGTACTCAGTGTTCCTGCCGGCAACAGGGTGCCCACGCTAGCTTCCTAGGTGTCCACGTTAAAGGTACGCAGAGCACAGGCCACCGGCTCATGGAAACTGCTGCACGCCTCCGCTTCTGCACGGCAAATCAGGGCCTTACTTCCAGGCATGTGTTTCTGCTGGGTGTGCCGTCAGCGACACCGCATGGCAAGATGCTGACTTTCTCCTCGAGCAGAGTGACTGCAGGTACGAGGGCCTCGAAGCATTCAAAGCAGAGTGTTATCACATGGCAGCTCACACAAGGGCCATGACAAAGTCTTCCTGAGCACTTCGGACTCAGCAGCAATGTTGTCCTGAGGCCGTTCGAGGACTCTGGAAATGTAGCTCTCCTCAAGGAACGTACAGTGTGTTGCCCGTCTCTAGGCACGCACAGAGGTCCTCCAAAGGATCAACAAATGGGACTGGAAGTTTTGCAGCCGGCACACAGGGGTCTGGAGGTACTCAGTGAACTTGGAGGGGAAATGATGCATACCCGAGAGGACTAGGAGTCCTCAGAATTGTACTTCCTTTAAAATAAAGCATATAAGCGACTAAGAACTCATGGAAAGAGCTGTATGCCTCCGTATCTACATGGCTACTAAGGGCCTAAACTGGAGGCAAGTTCACACGTTGAGTTTCCTTTTAGTGCTAGAGCTTGTCAGGCTGACCACACCGCAGTCACGGAAGCACATGGTTTAGACAGCAAATTCATTTTCTCCCCAGAAGCATTCTTACAGGGTTTGCAGGCCTATCAAGTACAGGGAATGTCAGGCAGCTTCAAGGCAGCATGAATGCAGCCCTCAAAACGGGAAAGCAAGGCTAGTTCCAGCAGGCCCCCGTTTCCATGGGCACACTCAGCATACCCCACTGTGGTTTCTAACAAGTCCAAAGAGACACAGGTTACCCTGTGTTTCCTTCCCTGAATCAGCTTCTCGAAGTAGGGTGTTCTGCATCAAGCGAACTGCCTCAACCAAGGAACGCCGTAGCTGCTCCTCTGGGCCTTGGCTATTCAAAAGCCTGCAGTGCCATAGGAAGAACAGGACTTAAACTGCAGTCAGAACGCAAGCCGACTTCCTCTAGGAGGCATGGTGACTTCAGGCAGGAGGTCCTGGATGGAATGCGAAGCCAAGGGTTACTCTGAGTGCAGCTCAGACTAGGGCAACGCCTAAGACTTCTACGCCATGTGGGACGTGCCAGAACGGTGTTCGTGAACGTGCGCGAGTGCTGAGGAAATTAAGACGCTCGAAAAGAGAGTGCAGTGCGTTTCCCTACGCTCGGCATGCACAGAGGGGCTCTAAAGGGCTATGGGACTGGATGTTGCTTAGCAGACCCAGGTGAGCCTGGGGCTACTCAGTGTTCCTGCCGGCAACAGGGTGCCCACGCTAGCTTCCTAGGTGTCCACGTTAAAGGTACGCAGAGCACAGGCCACCGGCTCATGGAAACTGCTGCACGCCTCCGCTTCTGCACGGCAAATCAGGGCCTTACTTCCAGGCATGTGTTTCTGCTGGGTGTGCCGTCAGCGACACCGCATGGCAAGATGCTGACTTTCTCCTCGAGCAGAGTGACTGCAGGTACGAGGGCCTCGAAGCATTCAAAGCAGAGTGTTATCACATGGCAGCTCACACAAGGGCCATGACAAAGTCTTCCTGAGCACTTCGGACTCAGCAGCAATGTTGTCCTGAGGCCGTTCGAGGACTCTGGAAATGTAGCTCTCCTCAAGGAACGTACAGTGTGTTGCCCGTCTCTAGGCACGCACAGACAGCCTCCGAGGGATCAACAAATGGGACTGGAAGTTTCGCAGCCGGCACACAGGGTCTGGAGGTACTCAGTGAACTTGGAGGGGAAATGATGCATACCCGAGAGGACTAGGAGTCCTCAGAATTGTACTTCCTTTAAAATAAAGCATATAAGCGACTAAGAACTCATGGAAATAGCTGTATGCCTCTGTATCTACATGGCTACTAAGGGCCTAAACTGGAGGCAAGTTCACACGTTGAGTTTCCTTTTAGTGCTAGAGCTTGTCAGGCTGACCACACCGCAGTCACGGAAGCACATGGTTTAGACAGCAAATTCATTTTCTCCCCAGAAGCATTCTTACAGGGTTTGCAGGCCTATCAAGTACAGGGAATGTCAGGCAGCTTCAAGGCAGCATGAATGGAGCCCTCAAAACGGGAAAGCAAGGCTAGTTCCAGCAGGCCCCCGTTTCCATGGGCACACTCAGCATACCCCACTGTGGTTTCTAACAAGTCCAAAGAGACACAGGTTACCCTGTGTTTCCTTCCCTGAATCAGCTTCTCGAAGTAGGGTGTTCTGCATCAAGCGAACTGCCTCAACCAAGGAACGCCGTAGCTGCTCCTCTGGGCCTTGGCTATTCAAAAGCCTGCAGTGCCACAGGAAGAACAGGACTTAAACTGCAGTCAGAACGCAAGCCGACTTCCTCTAGGAGGCATGGTGACTTCAGGCAGGAGGTCCTGGATGGAATGCGAAGCCGAGGGTTACTCTGAGTGCAGCTCAGACTAGGGCAACGCCTAAGACTTCTACGCCATGTGGGACGTGCCAGAACGGTGTTCGTGAACGTGCGCGAGTGCTGAGGAAATTAAGACGCTCGAAAAGAGAGTGCAGTGCATTTCCCTACGCTCGGCATGCACAGAGGGGCTCTAAAGGGCTACGGGACTGGATGTTGCTTAGCAGACCCAGGTGAGCCTGGGGCTACTCAGTGTTCCTGCCGGCAACAGGGTGCCCACGCTAGCTTCCTAGGTGTCCACGTTACAGGTACGCAGAGCAGAGGCCACCGGCTCATGGAAACTGCTGCACGCCTCCGCTTCTGCACGGCAAATCAGGGCCTTACTTCCAGGCATGTGTTTCTGCTGGGTGTGCCGTCAGCGACACCGCATGGCAAGATGCTGACTTTCTCCTCGAGCAGAGTGACTGCATGTACGAGGGTCTCCAAACAGTCAAAGCAGAGTGTTATCACATGGCAGCTCACACAAGGGACATGACAAAGTTTTCCTGGGCACTTCGGACTCAGCAGCAATGTTGTCCTGAGGCCGGTCGAGGTCTATGGAAATGTAGCTCTCCTCAAGGAACGTACAGTGTGTTGCCCGTCTCTAGGCACGCACAGACGGCCTCCGAGGGATCAACAAATGGGACTGGAAGTTTCGCAGCCGGCCCACAGGGCTCTGGAGGTACTCAGTGAACTTGGAGGGGAAATGATGCATACACGAGAGGCCTAGGAGTCCTCAGAAGTGTTCTTCCTTTATAATAAAGCATATAAGCGACTAAGAACTCATGGAAAGAGCTGTATGCCTCCGTATCTACATGGCTACTAAGGGCTTAAACTGGAGGCAAGTTCACACGTTGAGTTTCCTTTTAGCGCTAGAGCTTGTCAGACTGACCACACCGCAGTCACGGAAGCACATGGTGTAGACAGCAAATTCATTTTCTCCCCAGAAGCATTCTTACAGGGTTTGCAGGCCTATCAAGTGCAGGGAATGTCAGGCAGCTTCAAGGCAGCATGAATGCAGCCTTCAAAACGGGAAAGCAAGGCTAGTTCCAGCAGGCCCCCGTTTCCATGGGCACACTCAGCATACCCCACTGTGGTTTCCAACAAGTCCAAAGAGACACAGGTTACCCTGTGTTTCCTTCCCTGAATCAGCTTCTCGAAGTAGGGTGTTCTGCATCAAGCGAACTGCCTCAACCAAGGAACGCCGTAGCTGCTCCTCTGGGCCTTGGCTATTCAAAAGCCTGCAGTGCCACAGGAAGAACAGGACTTAAACTGCAGTCAGAACGCAAGCCGACTTCCTCTAGGAGGCATGGTGACTTCAGGCAGGAGGTCCTGGATGGAATGCGAAGCTGAGGGTTACTCTGAGTGCAGCTCAGACTAGGGCAACGCCTAAGACTTCTACGCCATGTGGGACGTGCCAGAACGGTGTTCGTGAACGTGCGCGAGTGCTGAGGAAATTAAGACGCTCGAAAAGAGAGTGCAGTGCGTTTCCCTACGCTCGGCATGCACAGAGGGGCTCTAAAGGGCTATGGGACTGGATGTTGCTTAGCAGACCCAGGTGAGCCTGGGGCTACTCAGTGTTCCTGCCGGCAACAGGGTGCCCACGCTAGCTTCCTAGGTGTCCACGTTAAAGGTACGCAGAGCACAGGCCACCGGCTCATGGAAACTGCTGCACGCCTCCGCTTCTGCACGGCAAATCAGGGCCTTACTTCCAGGCATGTGTTTCTGCTGGGTGTGCCGTCAGCGACACCGCATGGCAAGATGCTGACTTTCTCCTCGAGCAGAGTGACTGCAGGTACGAGGGCCTCGAAGCATTCAAAGCAGAGTGTTATCACATGGCAGCTCACACAAGGGCCATGACAAAGTCTTCCTGAGCACTTCGGACTCAGCAGCAATGTTGTCCTGAGGCCGTTCGAGGACTCTGGAAATGTAGCTCTCCTCAAGGAACGTACAGTGTGTTGCCCGTCTCTAGGCACGCACAGACAGCCTCCGAGGGATCAACAAATGGGACTGGAAGTTTCGCAGCCGGCACACAGGGTCTGGAGGTACTCAGTGAACTTGGAGGGGAAATGATGCATACCCGAGAGGACTAGGAGTCCTCAGAATTGTACTTCCTTTAAAATAAAGCATATAAGCGACTAAGAACTCATGGAAATAGCTGTATGCCTCTGTATCTACATGGCTACTAAGGGCCTAAACTGGAGGCAAGTTCACACGTTGAGTTTCCTTTTAGTGCTAGAGCTTGTCAGGCTGACCACACCGCAGTCACGGAAGCACATGGTTTAGACAGCAAATTCATTTTCTCCCCAGAAGCATTCTTACAGGGTTTGCAGGCCTATCAAGTACAGGGAATGTCAGGCAGCTTCAAGGCAGCATGAATGCAGCCCTCAAAACGGGAAAGCAAGGCTAGTTCCAGCAGGCCCCCGTTTCCATGGGCACACTCAGCATACCCCACTGTGGTTTCTAACAAGTCCAAAGAGACACAGGTTACCCTGTGTTTCCTTCCCTGAATCAGCTTCTCGAAGTAGGGTGTTCTGCATCAAGTGAACTGCCTCAACCAAGGAACGCCGTAGCTGCTCCTCTGGGCCTTGTCTATTCAAAAGCCTGCAGTGCCATAGGAAGAACAGGACTTAAACTGCAGTCAGAACGCAAGCCGACTTCCTCTAGGAGGCATGGTGACTTCAGGCAGGAGGTCCTGGATGGAATGCGAAGCCGAGGGTTACTCTGAGTGCAGCTCAGACTAGGGCAACGCCTAAGACTTCTACGCCATGTGGGACGTGCCAGAACAGTGTTCGTAAACGTGCGTGAGTGCTGAGGAAATTAAGACGCTCCAAAAGAGAGTGCAGTGCGTTTCCCTACGCTCGGCATGCACAGAGGGGCTCTACAGGGCTACGGGACTGGATGTTGCTTAGCAGACCCAGGTGCGCCTGGGGGTACTCAGTGTTCCTGCAGGCAACAGGGTGCCCACTCTAGCCTCCTAGGTGTCCAGAAAACTGTGCTGCCGTTAAAGGTACGCAGAGCACAGGCCACCGGCTCATGGAAACTGCTGCACGCCTCCGCTTCTCCACGGCAAATCAGGGCCTTACTTCTAGGCATGTGTTTCTGCTGGGTGTGCCGTCAGCGACACCGCATGGCAAGATGCTGACTTTCTCCGCGAGCAGAGTGACTGCAGGTACGAGGGCCTCGAAACAGTCAAAGCAGAGTGTTATCACATGGCAGCTCACACAAGAGCCATGACAAAGTCTTCCTGGGCACTTCGCAATCACCAGCAATGTTGTCCTGAGGCCGGTCGAGGTCTCTGGAAATGTAGCTCTCCTCAAGGATCGTACAGTGTGTTGCCCGTCTCTAGGCACGCACAGACGGCCTCCGAGGGATCAACAAACGGGACTGGAAGTTTCGCAGCCGGCACACAGGGGTCTGGAGGTACTCAGTGAACTTGGAGGGGAAATGATGCATACCCGAGAGCACTGGGAGTCCTCAGAAGTGTACTTCCTTTAAAATAAAGCATATAAGCGACTAAGAACTCTTGGAAAGAGCTGTATGCCTCCGTATCTACATGGCTACTAAGGGCCTAAACTGGAGGCAAGTTCACACGTTGAGTTTCCTTTTAGTGCTAGAGCTTGTCAGGCTGACCACACCGCAGTCAGAGAAGCACCTGGTTTAGACAGCAAATTCATTTTCTCCCCAGAAGCATTCTTACAGGGTTTGCAGGCCTATCAAGTACAGGGAATGTCAGGAAGCTTCAAGGCAGCATGAATGCAGCCCTCAAAACGGGAAAGCAAGGCTAGTTCCAGCAGGCCCCCGTTTCCATGGGCACACTCAGCATACCCCACTGTGGTTTCTAACAAGTCCAAAGAGACACAGGTTACCCTGTGTGTCTTTCCCTGAATCAGCTTCTCTAAGTAGAGTGTTCTGCATCAAGCGAACTGCCTCAACCAAGGAACGCCGTAGCTGCTCCTCTGGGCCTTGGCTATTCAAAAGCCTGCAGTGCCACAGGAAGAACAGGACTTAAACTGCAGTCAGAATGCAAGCCGACTTCCTCTAGGAGGCACGGTGATTTCAGGCAGGAGGTCCTGGATGGAATGCGAAGCCGAGGGTTACTCTGAGTGCAGCTCAGACTAGGGCAACGCCTAAGACTTCTACGCCATGTGGGGCGTGCCAGAACAGTGTTGGTGAACGTGCGCGAGTGCTGAGGAAATTAAGACGCTCCAAAAGAGAGTGCAGTGCGTTTCCCTACGCTCCGCAAGCAAAGATGGGCTCTACAGGGCTACGGGACTGGATGTTGCTTAGCAGACCCAGGTGCGCCTGGGGGTACTCAGTGTTCCTGCCGGCAACAGGGTGCCCACGCTAGCCTCCTAGGTGTCCACGTTACAGGTACGCAGAGCAGAGGCCAGCGGCTCATGGAAACTGCTGCACGCCTCCGCTTCTGCACGGCAAATCAGGGCCTTACTTCCAGGCATGTGTTTCTGCTGGGTGTGTCGTCAGCGACACCGCATGGCAAGATGCTGACTTTCTCCTCGAGCAGAGTGACTGCAGGTACGAGGGCCTCGAAGCATTCAAAGCAGAGTGTTATCACATGGCAGCTCACACAAGGGCCATGACAAAGTCTTCCTGGGCACTTCGGACTCAGCAGCAATGTTGTCCTGAGGCCGTTCGAGGACTCTGGAAATGTAGCTCTCCTCAAGGAACGTACAGTGTGTTGCCCGTCTCTAGGCACGCACAGACGGCCTCCGAGGGATCAACAAATGGGACTCGACGTTTCGCAGCCGGCACACAGGGGTCTGGAGGTACTCAGTGAACTTGGAGGGGAAATGATGCATACCCGAGAGCACTGGGAGTCCTCAGAAGTGTACTTCCTTTAAAATAAAGCATATAAGCGACTAAGAACTCTTGGAAAGAGCTGTATGCCTCCGTATCTACATGGCTACTAAGGGCCTAAACTGCAGGCAAGTTCACACGTTGAGTTTCCTTTTAGTGCTAGAGCTTGTCAGGCTGACCACACCGCAGTCACAGAAGCACCTGGTTTAGACAGCAAATTCATTTTCTCCCCAGAAGCATTCTTACAGGGTTTGCAGGCCTATCAAGTGCAGGGAATGTCAGGCAGCTTCAACGCAGCATGAATGCAGCCTTCAAAACGGGAAAGCAAGGCTAGTTCCATCAGGCCCCCGTTTCCATGGGCACACTCAGCATACCCCACTGTGGTTTCTAACAAGTCCAAAGAGACACAGGTTACCCTGTGTTTCCTTCCCTGAATCAGCTTCTCGAAGTAGGGTGTTCTGCATCAAGCGAACTGCCTCAACCAAGGAACGCCGTAGCTGCTCCTCTGGGCCTTGGCTATTCAAAAGCCTGCAGTGCCACAGGAAGAACAGGACTTAAACTGCAGTCAGAACGCAAGCCAACTTCCTCTAGGAGGCATGGTGACTTCAGGCAGGAGGTCCTGGATGGAATGCGAAGCCGAGGGTTACTCTGAGTGCAGCTCAGACTAGGGCAACGCCTAAGACTTCTATGCCATGTGGGACGTGCTAGAACGGTGTTCGTGAATGTGCGCGAGTGCTGAGGAAATTAAGACGCTCCAAAAGAGAGTGCAGTGCGTTTCCCTACGCTCGGCATGCACAGAGGGGCTCTAAAGGGCTACGGGACTGGATGTTGCTTAGCAGACCCAGGTGCGCCTGGGGGTACTCAGTGTTCCTGCCGGCAACAGGGTGCCCACGCTAGCCTCCTAGGTGTCCACGTTACAGGTACGCAGAGCAGAGGCCACCGGCTCATGGAAACTGCTGCACGCCTCCGCTTCTGCACGGCAAATCAGGGCCTTACTTCCAGGCATGTGTTTCTGCTGGGTGTGGCGTCAGCGACACCGCATGGCAAGATGCTGACTTTCTCCTCGAGCAGAGTGACTGCAGGTACGAGGGCCTCGAAGCATTCAAAGCAGAGTGTTATCACATGGCAGCTCACACAAGGGCCATGACAAAGTCTTCCTGGGCACTTCGGACTCAGCAGCAATGTTGTCCTGAGGCCGTTCGAGGACTCTGGAAATGTAGCTCTCCTCAAGGAACGTACAGTGTGTTGCCCGTCTCTAGGCACGCACAGACGGCCTCCGAGGGATCAACAAATGGGACTCGAAGTTTCGCAGCCGGCACACAGGGGTCTGGAGGTACTCAGTGAACTTGGAGGGGAAATGATGCATACCCGAGAGCACTGGGAGTCCTCAGAAGTGTACTTCCTTTAAAATAAAGCATATAAGCGACTAAGAACTCTTGGAAAGAGCTGTATGCCTCCGTATCTACATGGCTACTAAGGGCCTAAACTGGAGGCAAGTTCACACGTTGAGTTTCCTTTTAGTGCTAGAGCTTGTCAGGCTGACCACACCGCAGTCACAGAAGCACCTGGTTTAGACAGCAAATTCATTTTCTCCCCAGAAGCATTCTTACAGGGTTTGCAGGCCTATCAAGTGCAGGGAATGTCAGGCAGCTTCAACGCAGCATGAATGCAGCCTTCAAAACGGGAAAGCAAGGCTAGTTCCATCAGGCCCCCGTTTCCATGGGCACACTCAGCATACCCCACTGTGGTTTCTAACAAGTCCAAAGAGACACAGGTTACCCTGTGTTTCCTTCCCTGAATCAGCTTCTCGAAGTAGGGTGTTCTGCATCAAGCGAACTGCCTCAACCAAGGAACGCCGTAGCTGCTCCTCTGGGCCTTGGCTATTCAAAAGCCTGCAGTGCCACAGGAAGAACAGGACTTAAACTGCAGTCAGAACGCAAGCCAACTTCCTCTAGGAGGCATGGTGACTTCAGGCAGGAGGTCCTGGATGGAATGCGAAGCCGAGGGTTACTCTGAGTGCAGCTCAGACTAGGGCAACGCCTAAGACTTCTATGCCATGTGGGACGTGCCAGAACGGTGTTCGTGAACGTGCGCGAGTGCTGAGGAAATTAAGACGCTCCAAAAGAGAGTGCAGTGCGTTTCCCTACGCTCGGCATGCACAGAGGGGCTCTAAAGGGCTACGGGACTGGATGTTGCTTAGCAGACCCAGGTGCGCCTGGGGGTACTCAGTGTTCCTGCCGGCAACAGGGTGCCCACGCTAGCTTCCTAGGTGTCCACGTTAAAGGTACGCAGAGCACAGGCCACCGGCTCATGGAAACTGCTGCACGCCTCCGCTTCTGCACGGCAAATCAGGGCCTTACTTCCAGGCATGTGTTTCTGCTGGGTGTGCCGTCAGCGACACCGCATGGCAAGATGCTGACTTTCTCCTCGAGCAGAGTGACTGCAGGTACGAGGGCCTCGAAGCATTCAAAGCAGAGTGTTATCACATGGCAGCTCACACAAGGGCCATGACAAAGTCTTCCTGAGCACTTCGGACTCAGCAGCAATGTTGTCCTGAGGCCGTTCGAGGACTCTGGAAATGTAGCTCTCCTCAAGGAACGTACAGTGTGTTGCCCGTCTCTAGGCACGCACAGAGGTCCTCCAAAGGATCAACAAATGGGACTGGAAGTTTTGCAGCCGGCACACAGGGGTCTGGAGGTACTCAGTGAACTTGGAGGGGAAATGATGCATACCCGAGAAGACTAGGAGTCCTCAGAATTGTACTTCCTTTAAAATAAAGCATATAAGCGACTAAGAACTCATGGAAATAGCTGTATGCCTCCGTATCTACATGGCTACTAAGGGCCTAAACTGGAGGCAAGTTCACACGTTGAGTTTCCTTTTAGTGCTAGAGCTTGTCAGGCTGACCACACCGCAGTCACGGAAGCACATGGTTTACACAGCAAATTCATTTTCTCCCCAGAAGCATTCTTACAGGGTTTGCAGGCCTATCAAGTACAGGGAATGTCAGGCAGCTTCAAGGCAGCATGAATGCAGCCCTCAAAACGGGAAAGCAAGGCTAGTTCCAGCAGGCCCCCGTTTCCATGGGCACACTCAGCATACCCCACTGTGGTTTCTAACAAGTCCAAAGAGACACAGGTTACCCTGTGTTTCCTTCCCTGAATCAGCTTCTTGAAGTAGGGTGTTCTGCATCAAGCGAACTGCCTCAACCAAGGAACGCCGTAGCTGCTCCTCTGGGCCTTGGCTATTCAAAAGCCTGCAGTGCCATAGGAAGAACAGGACTTAAACTGCAGTCAGAACGCAAGCCGACTTCCTCTAGGAGGCATGGTGACTTCAGGCAGGAGGTCCTGGATGGAATGCGAAGCCAAGGGTTACTCTGAGTGCAGCTCAGACTAGGGCAACGCCTAAGACTTCTACGCCATGTGGGACGTGCCAGAACAGTGTTCGTAAACGTGCGCGAGTGCTGAGGAAATTAAGACTCTCCAAAAGAGAGTGCAGTGCGTTTCCCTACGCTCGGCATGCACAGAGGGGCTCTAAAGGGCTACGGGACTGGATGTTGCTTAGCAGACCCAGGTGCGCCTGTGGGTACTCAGTGTTCCTGTAGGCAACAGGGTGCCCACTCTAGCCTCCTAGGTGTCCAGAAAACTGTGCTGCCGTTAAAGGTACGCAGAGCACAGGCCACCGGCTCATGGAAACTGCTGCACGCCTCCGCTTCTGCACGGCAAATCAGGGCCTTACTTCCAGGCATGTGTTTCTGCTGGGTGTGCCGTCAGCGACACCGCATGGCAAGATGCTGACTTTCTCCTCGAGCAGAGTGACTGCAGGTACGAGGGCCTCGAAGCATTCAAAGCAGAGTGTTATCACATGGCAGCTCACACAAGGGCCATGACAAAGTCTTCCTGGGCACTTCGGACTCAGCAGCAATATTTTCCTGAGGCCGTTCGAGGACTCTGGAAATGTAGCTCTCCTCAAGGAACGTACAGTGTGTTGCCCATCTTTAGGCACGCACAGACGGCCTCCGAGGGATCAACAAATGGGCCTTGAAGTTGCGCAGCTGGCCCACAGGGCTCTGGAGGTACTCAGTGAATTTGGAGGGGTAATGATGCATACCCGAGAGGGCAGGAGTCCTCAGAAGTGTACTCCTTTTATAATAAAGCATATAAGCGACTACGAACTCATGGAAAGAGCTGCATGCCTCCATATCTACATGATTACTAAAGCCCTAAGCTGGAGGCAAGTTCACACGTTGAGTTTCCTTTTAACGCTAGAGCTTGTCAGGCTGACCACACCGCAGTCACGGAAGCACATGGTTTACACAGCAAATTCATTTTCTCCCCAGAAGCATTCTTACAGGGTTTGCAGGCCTATCAAGTGCAGGGAATGTCAGGCAGCTTCAACGCAGCATGAATGCAGCCCTCAAAACGGGAAAGCAAGGCTAGTTCCAGCAGGCCCCCGTTTCCATGGGCACACTCAGCATACCCCACTGTGGTTTCTAACAAGTCCAAAGAGACACAGGTTACCCTGTGTTTCCTTCCCTGAATCAGCTTCTCGAAGTAGGGTGTTCTGCATCAAGCGAACTGCCTCAACCAAGGAACGCCGTAGCTGCTCCTCTGGGCCTTGGCTATTCAAAAGCCTGCAGTGCCACAGGAAGAACAGGACTTAAACTGCAGTCAGAACGCAAGCCGACTTCCTCTAGGAGGCATGGTGACTTCAGGCAGGAGGTCCTGGATGGAATGCGAAGCCAAGGGTTACTCTGAGTGCAGCTCAGACTAGGGCAACGCCTAAGACTTCTACGCCATGTGGGACGTGCCAGAACGGTGTTCGTGAACGTGCGCGAGTGCTGAGGAAATTAAGACGCTCGAAAAGAGAGTGCAGTGCGTTTCCCTACGCTCGGCATGCACAGAGGGGCTCTAAAGGGCTACGGGACTGGATGTTGCTTAGCAGACCCAGGTGAGCCTGGGGCTACTCAGTGTTCCTGCCGGAAACAGGGTGCCCACGCTAGCTTCCTAGGTGTCCACGTTAAAGGTACGCAGAGCACAGGCCACCGGCTCATGGAAACTGCTGCACGCCTCCGCTTCTGCACGGCAAATCAGGGCCTTACTTCCAGGCATGTGTTTCTGCTGGGTGTGCCGTCAGCGACACCGCATGGCAAGATGCTGACTTTCTCCTCGAGCAGAGTGACTGCATGTACGAGGGTCTCCAAACAGTCAAAGCAGAGTGTTATCACATGGCAGCTCACACAAGGGTCATGACAAAGTTTTCCTGGGCACTTCGGACTCAGCAGCAATGTTGTCCTGAGGCCGGTCGAGGACTCTGGAAATGTAGCTCTCCTCAAGGAACGTACAGTGTGTTGCCCGTCTCTAGGCACGCACAGAGGTCCTCCAAAGGATCAACAAATGGGACTGGAAGTTTTGCAGCCGGCACACAGGGGTCTGGAGGTACTCAGTGAACTTGGAGGGGAAATGATGCATACCCGACAGGACTAGGAGTCCTCAGAATTGTACTTCCTTTAAAATAAAGCATATAAGCGACTAAGAACTCATGGAAAGAGCTGTATGCCTCCGTATCTACATGGCTACTAAGGGCCTAAACTGGAGGCAAGTTCACACGTTGAGTTTCCTTTTAGTGCTAGAGCTTGTCAGGCTGACCACACCGCAGTCACGGAAGCACATGGTTTAGACAGCAAATTCATTTTCTCCCCAGAAGCATTCTTACAGGGTTTGCAGGCCTATCAAGTGCAGGGAATGTCAGGCAGCTTCAAGGCAGCATGAATGCAGCCCTCAAAACGGGAAAGCAAGGCTAGTTCCAGCAGGCCCCCGTTTCCATGGGCACACTCAGCATACCCCACTGTGGTTTCTAACAAGTCCAAAGAGACACAGGTTACCCTGTGTTTCCTTCCCTGAATCAGCTTCTCGAAGTAGGGTGTTCTGCATCAAGCGAACTGCCTCAACCAAGGAACGCCGTAGCTGCTCCTCTGGGCCTTGGCTATTCAAAAGCCTGCAGTGCCACAGGAAGAACAGGACTTAAACTGCAGTCAGAACGCAAGCCGACTTCCTCTAGGAGGCATGGTGACTTCAGGCAGGAGGTCCTGGATGGAATGCGAAGCCAAGGGTTACTCTGAGTGCAGCTCAGACTAGGGCAACGCCTAAGACTTCTACGCCATGTGGGACGTGCCAGAACAGTGTTCGTAAACGTGCGCGAGTGCTGAGGAAATTAAGACTCTCCAAAAGAGAGTGCAGTGCGTTTCCCTATGCTCGGCATGCACAGAGGGGCTCTAAAGGGCTACGGGACTGGATGTTGCTTAGCAGACCCAGGTGCGCCTGTGGGTACTCAGTGTTCCTGTAGGCAACAGGGTGCCCACTCTAGCTTCCTAGGTGTCCAGAAAACTGTGCTGCCGTTAAAGGTACGCAGAGCACAGGCCACCGGCTCATGGAAACTGCTGCACGCCTCCGCTTCTGCACGGCAAATCAGGGCCTTACTTCCAGGCATGTGTTTCTGCTGGGTGTGCCGTCAGCGACACCGCATGGCAAGATGCTGACTTTCTCCTCGAGCAGAGTGACTGCAGGTACGAGGGCCTCGAAGCATTCAAAGCAGAGTGTTATCACATGGCAGCTCACACAAGGGCCATGACAAAGTCTTCCTGGGCACTTCGGACTCAGCAGCAATGTTGTCCTGAGGCCGTTCGAGGACTCTGGAAATGTAGCTCTCCTCAAGGAACGTACAGTGTGTTGCCCGTCTCTAGGCACGCACAGACGGCCTCCGAGGGATCAACAAATGGGACTGGAAGTTTCGCAGCCGGCACACAGGGGTCTGGAGGTACTCAGTGAACTTGGAGGGGAAATGATGCATACACGAGAGGCCTAGGAGTTCTCAGAAGTGTACTTCCTTTATAATAAAGCATATAAGCGACTAAGAACTCATGGAAAGTGTTGCATGCCTCCGTATCTACACGGGTACTAAGGGCCTATCGTGGAGGCAATTTCACACGTTGAGTTTCATTTTAGCGCTAGAGCTTGTCAGGCTGACCACACCGCAGTCACGGAAGCACATGGTTTAGACAGCAAATTCATTTTCTCCCCAGAAGCATTCTTACAGGGTTTGCAGGCCTATCAAGTACAGGGAATGTCAGGCAGCTTCAAGGCAGCATGAATGCAGCCCTCAAAATGGGAAAGCAAGGCTAGTTCCAGCAGGCCCCCGTTTCCATGGGCACACTCAGCATACCCCACTGTGGTTTCTAACAAGTCCAAAGAGACACAGGTTACCCTGTGTTTCCTTCCCTGAATCAGCTTCTCGAAGTAGGGTGTTCTGCATCAAGGGAACTGCCTCAACCAAGGAACGCCGTAGCTGCTCCTCTGGGCCTTGTCTATTCAAAAGCCTGCAGTGCCACAGGAAGAACAGGACTTAAACTGCAGTCAGAACGCAAGCCGACTTCCTCTAGGAGGCATGGTGACTTCAGGCAGGAGGTCCTGGATGGAATGCGAAGACAAGGGTTACTCTGAGTGCAGCTCAGACTAGGGCAACGCCTAAGACTTCTACGCCATGTGGGACGTGCCAGAACACTGTTCGTAAACGTGCGTGAGTGCTGAGGAAATTAAGACGCTCCAAAAGAGAGTGCAGTGCGTTTCCCTACGCTCGGCATGCACAGAGGGGCTCTACAGGGCTACGGGACTGGATGTTGCTTAGCAGTCCCAGGTGCGCCTGGGGGTACTCAGTGTTCCTGCAGGCAACAGGGTGCCCACTCTAGCTTCCTAGGTGTCCAGAAAACTGTGCTGCCGTTAAAGGTACGCAGAGCACAGGCCACCGGCTCATGGAAACTGCTGCACGCCTCCGCTTCTCCACGGCAAATCAGGGCCTTACTTCTAGGCATGTGTTTCTGCTGGGTGTGCCGTCAGCGACACCGCATGGCAAGATGCTGACTTTCTCCGCGAGCAGAGTGACTGCAGGTACGAGGGCCTCGAAACAGTCAAAGCAGAGTGTTATCACATGGCAGCTCACACAAGAGCCATGACAAAGTCTTCCTGGGCACTTCGCAATCACCAGCAATGTTGTCCTGAGGCCGGTCGAGGACTCTGGAAATGTAGCTCTCCTCAAGGATCGTACAGTGTGTTGCCCGTCTCTAGGCACGCACAGACGGCCTCCGAGGGATCAACAAACGGGACTGGAAGTTTCGCAGCCGGCACACAGGGGTCTGGAGGTACTCAGTGAAGTTGGAGGGGAAATGATGCATACACGAGAGGCCTAAGAGTCCTCAGAAGTGTTCTTCCTTCCTAATAAAGCATATAAGCGACTAAGAACTCATGGAAAGAGCTGCATGCCTCCGTATCTACATGGGTACTAAGGGCCTAAACTGGAGGCAAATTCACACGTTGAGTTTCCTTTTAGCGCTAGAGCTTGTCAGGGTGACCACACCGCAAGCGCAGAAGCACCTGGTTTAGATAGCAAATTCATTTTCTCCCCAGAAGCATTCTTACAGTGTTTACAGGCCTGTCAAGAGCACGGAATATCAGGCAGCTTCAAGGCAGCATGAATGCAGCCTTCAAAATGGGAAAGCAAGGCTAGTTCCAGCAAGCCCCCGTTTCCATGGGCACACTCAGCATACCCCACTGTGGTTTCTAACAAGTCCAAAGAGACACAGGTTACCCTGTGTGTCTTTCCCTGAATCAGCTTCTCTAAGTAGAGTGTTCTGCATCAAGCGAACTGACTCAACCAAGGAACGCCGTAGCTGCTCCTCTGGGCCTTGGCTATTCAAAAGCCTGCAGTGCCACAGGAAGAACAGGACTTAAACTGCAGTCAGAATGCAAGCCGACTTCCTCTAGGAGGCACGGTGATTTCAGGCAGGAGGTCCTGGATGGAATGCGAAGCCGAGGGTTACTCTGAGTGCAGCTCAGACTAGGGCAACGCCTAAGACTTCTACGCCATGTGGGACGTGCCAGAACGGTGTTGGTGAACGTGCGCGAGTGCTGAGGAAATTAAGACGCTCCAAAAGAGAGTGCAGTGCGTTTCCCTACGCTCCGCAAGCAAAGATGGGCTCTACAGGGCTACGGGACTGGATGTTGCTTAGCAGACCCAGGTGCGCCTTGGGGTACTCAGTGTTCCTGCCGGCAACAGGGTGCCCACGCTAGCTTCCTAGGTGTCCACGTTAAAGGTACGCAGAGCACAGGCCACCGGCTCATGGAAACTGCTGCACGCCTCCGCTTCTGCACGGCAAATCAGGGCCTTACTTCCAGGCATGTGTTTCTGCTGGGTGTGCCGTCAGCGACACCGCATGGCAAGATGCTGACTTTCTCCTCGAGCAGAGTGACTGCAGGTACGAGGGCCTCGAAGCATTCAAAGCAGAGTGTTATCACATGGCAGCTCACACAAGGGCCATGACAAAGTCTTCCTGAGCACTTCGGACTCAGCAGCAATGTTGTCCTGAGGCTGTTCGAGGACTCTGGAAATGTAGCTCTCCTCAAGGAACGTACAGTGTGTTGCCCATCTCTAGGCACGCACAGAGGGCCTCCAAAGGATCAACAAATGGGACTGGAAGTTTTGCAGCCGGCACACAGGGGTCTGGAGGTACTCAGTGAACTTGGAGGGGAAATGATGCATACCCGAGAGGACTAGGAGTCCTCAGAAGTGTAGTTCCTTTAAAATAAAGCATATAAGCGACTAAGAACTCATGGAAATAGCTGTATGCCTCCGTATCTACATGGCTACTAAGGGCCTAAACTGGAGGCAAGTTCACACGTTGAGTTTCCTTTTAGTGCTAGAGCTTGTCAGGCTGACCACACTGCAGTCACGGAAGCACATGGTTTAGACAGCAAATTCATTTTCTCCCCAGAAGCATTCTTACAGGGTTTGCAGGCCTATCAAGTACAGGGAATGTCAGGCAGCTTCAAGGCAGCATGAATGCAGCCCTCAAAACGGGAAAGCAAGGCTAGTTCCAGCAGGCCCCCGTTTCCATGGGCACACTCAGCATACCCCACTGTGGTTTCTAACAAGTCCAAAGAGACACAGGTTACCCTGTGTTTCCTTCCCTGAATCAGCTTCTCGAAGTAGGGTGTTCTGCATCAAGTGAACTGCCTCAACCAAGGAACGCCGTAGCTGCTCCTCTGGGCCTTGTCTATTCAAAAGCCTGCAGTGCCACAGGAAGAACAGGACTTAAACTGCAGTCAGAACGCAAGCCGACTTCCTCTAGGAGGCATGGTGACTTCAGGCAGGAGGTCCTGGATGGAATGCGAAGCCAAGGGTTACTCTGAGTGCAGCTCAGACTAGGGCAACGCCTAAGACTTCTACGCCATGTGGGACGTGCCAGAACAGTGTTCGTAAACGTGCGTGAGTGCTGAGGAAATTAAGACGCTCCAAAAGAGAGTGCAGTGCGTTTCTCTACGCTCGGCATGCACAGAGGGGCTCTACAGGGCTACGGGACTGGATGTTGCTTAGCAGACCCAGGTGCGCCTGGGGGTACTCAGTGTTCCTGCAGGCAACAGGGTGCCCACTCTAGCCTCCTAGGTGTCCAGAAAACTGTGCTGCCGTTAAAGGTACGCAGAGCACAGGCCACCGGCTCATGGAAACTGCTGCACGCCTCCGCTTCTGCACGGCAAATCAGGGCCTTACTTCCAGGCATGTGTTTCTGCTGGGTGTGCCGTCAGCGACACCGCATGGCAAGATGCTGACTTTCTCCTCGAGCAGAGTGACTGCAGGTACGAGGGCCTCGAAGCATTCAAAGCAGAGTGTTATCACATGGCAGCTCACACAAGGGCCATGACAAAGTCTTCCTGAGCACTTCGGACCCAGCAGCAATGTTGTCCTGAGGCCGTTCGAGGACTCTGGAAATGTAGCTCTCGTTAAGGAACGTACAGTGTGTTGCCCATCTCTAGGCACGCACAGAGGGCCTCCAAAGGATCAACAAATGGGACTGGAAGTTTTGCAGCCGGCACACAGGGGTCTGGAGGTACTCAGTGAACTTGGAGGGGAAATGATGCATACCCGAGAGGACTAGGAGTCCTCAGAATTGTACTTCCTTTAAAATAAAGCATATAAGCGACTAAGAACTCATGGAAATAGCTGTATGCCTCCGTATCTACATGGCTACTAAGGGCCTAAACTGGAGGCAAGTTCACACGTTGAGTTTCCTTTTAGTGCTAGAGCTTGTCAGGCTGACCACACCGCAGTCACGGAAGCACATGGTTTAGACAGCAAATTCATTTTCTCCCCAGAAGCATTCTTACAGGGTTTGCAGGCCTATCAAGTACAGGGAATGTCAGGCAGCTTCAAGGCAGCATGAATGCAGCCCTCAAAATGGGAAAGCAAGGCTAGTTCCAGCAGGCCCCCGTTTCCATGGGCACACTCAGCATACCCCACTGTGGTTTCTAACAAGTCCAAAGAGACACAGGTTACCCTGTGTTTCCTTCCCTGAATCAGCTTCTCGAAGTAGGGTGTTCTGCATCAAGTGAACTGCCTCAACCAAGGAACGCCGTAGCTGCTCCTCTGGGCCTTGTCTATTCAAAAGCCTGCAGTGCCACAGGAAGAACAGGACTTAAACTGCAGTCAGAACGCAAGCCGACTTCCTCTAGGAGGCATGGTGACTTCAGGCAGGAGGTCCTGGATGGAATGCGAAGCCAAGGGTTACTCTGAGTGCAGCTCAGACTAGGGCAACGCCTAAGACTTCTACGCCATGTGGGACGTGCCAGAACAGTGTTCGTAAACGTGCGTGAGTGCTGAGGAAATTAAGACGCTCCAAAAGAGAGTGCAGTGCGTTTCCCTACGCTCGGCATGCACAGAGGGGCTCTACAGGGCTACGGGACTGGATGTTGCTTAGCAGACCCAGGTGCGCCTGGGGGTACTCAGTGTTCCTGCAGGCAACAGGGTGCCCACTCTAGCCTCCTAGGTGTCCAGAAAACTGTGCTGCCGTTAAAGGTACGCAGAGCACAGGCCACCGGCTCATGGAAACTGCTGCACGCCTCCGCTTCTCCACGGCAAATCAGGGCCTTACTTCTAGGCATGTGTTTCTGCTGGGTGTGCCGTCAGCGACACCGCATGGCAAGATGCTGACTTTCTCCGCGAGCAGAGTGACTGCAGGTACGAGGGCCTCGAAACAGTCAAAGCAGAGTGTTATCACATGGCAGCTCACACAAGAGCCATGACAAAGTCTTCCTGGGCACTTCGCAATCACCAGCAATGTTGTTCTGAGGCCGGTCGAGGTCTCTGGAAATCTAGCTCTCCTCAAGGATCGTACAGTGTGTTGCCCGTCTCTAGGCACGCACAGACGGCCTCCGAGGGATCAACAAACGGGACTGGAAGTTTCGCAGCCGGCACACAGGGGTCTGGAGGTACTCAGTGAAGTTGGAGGGGAAATGATGCATACACGAGAGGCCTAAGAGTCCTCAGAAGTGTTCTTCCTTCATAATAAAGCATATAAGCGACTAAGAACTCATGGAAAGAGCTGCATGCCTCCGTATCTACATGGGTACTAAGGGCCTAAACTGGAGGCAAATTCACACGTTGAGTTTCCTTTTAGCGCTAGAGCTTGTCAGGGTGACCACACCGCAAGCGCAGAAGCACCTGGTTTAGATAGCAAATTCATTTTCTCCCCAGAAGCATTCTTACAGTGTTTACAGGCCTGTCAAGAGCACGGAATATCAGGCAGCTTCAAGGCAGCATGAATGCAGCCTTCAAAATGGGAAAGCAAGGCTAGTTCCAGCAAGCCCCCGTTTCCATGGGCACACTCAGCATACCCCACTGTGGTTTCTAACAAGTCCAAAGAGACACAGGTTACCCTGTGTGTCTTTCCCTGAATCAGCTTCTCTAAGTAGAGTGTTCTGCATCAAGCGAACTGACTCAACCAAGGAACACCGTAGCTGCTCCTCTGGGCCTTGGCTATTCAAAAGCCTGCAGTGCCACAGGAAGAACAGGACTTAAACTGCAGTCAGAATGCAAGCCGACTTCCTCTAGGAGGCACGGTGATTTCAGGCAGGAGGTCCTGGATGGAATGCGAAGCTGAGGGTTACTCTGAGTGCAGCTCAGACTAGGGCAACGCCTAAGACTTCTACGCCATGTGGGACGTGCCAGAACAGTGTTCGTAAACGTGCGTGAGTGCTGAGGAAATTAAGACGCTCCAAAAGAGAGTGCAGTGCGTTTCCCTACGCTCGGCATGCACAGAGGGGCTCTACAGGGCTACGGGACTGGATGTTGCTTAGCAGACCCAGGTGCGCCTGGGGGTACTCAGTGTTCCTGCCGGCAACAGGGTGCCCACTCTAGCCTCCTAGGTGTCCAGAAAACTGTGCTGCCGTTAAAGGTACGCAGAGCACAGGCCACCGGCTCATGGAAACTGCTGCACGCCTCCGCTTCTCCACGGCAAATCAGGGCCTTACTTCTAGGCATGTGTTTCTGCTGGGTGTGCCGTCAGCGACACCGCATGGCAAGATGCTGACTTTCTCCGCGAGCAGAGTGACTGCAGGTACGAGGGCCTCGAAACAGTCAAAGCAGAGTGTTATCACATGGCAGCTCACACAAGAGCCATGACAAAGTCTTCCTGGGCACTTCGCAATCACCAGCAATGTTGTCCTGAGGCCGGTCGAGGTCTCTGGAAATGTAGCTCTCCTCAAGGATCGTACAGTGTGTTGCCCGTCTCTAGGCACGCACAGACGGCCTCCGAGGGATCAACAAACGGGACTGGAAGTTTCGCAGCCGGCACACAGGGGTCTGGAGGTACTCAGTGAAGTTGGAGGGGAAATGATGCATACACGAGAGGCCTAAGAGTCCTCAAAAGTGTTCTTCCTTCATAATAAAGCATATAAGCGACTAAGAACTCATGGAAAGAGCTGCATGCCTCCGTATCTACATGGGTACTAAGGGCCTAAACTGGAGGCAAATTCACACGTTGAGTTTCCTTTTAGCGCTAGAGCTTGTCAGGGTGACCACACCGCAAGCGCAGAAGCACCTGGTTTAGATAGCAAATTCATTTTCTCCCCAGAAGCATTCTTACAGTGTTTACAGGCCTGTCAAGAGCACGGAATATCAGGCAGCTTCAAGGCAGCATGAATGCAGCCTTCAAAATGGGAAAGCAAGGCTAGTTCCAGCAAGCCCCCGTTTCCATGGGCACACTCAGCATACCCCACTGTGGTTTCTAACAAGTCCAAAGAGACACAGGTTACCCTGTGTGTCTTTCCCTGAATCAGCTTCTCTAAGTAGAGTGTTCTGCATCAAGCGAACTGACTCAACCAAGGAACGCCGTAGCTGCTCCTCTGGGCCTTGGCTATTCAAAAGCCTGCAGTGCCATAGGAAGAACAGGACTTAAACTGCAGTCAGAATGCAAGCCGACTTCCTCTAGGAGGCACGGTGATTTCAGGCAGGAGGTCCTGGATGGAATGCGAAGCCGAGGGTTACTCTGAGTGCAGCTCAGACTAGGGCAACGCCTAAGACTTCTACGCCATGTGGGACGTGCCAGAACAGTGTTCGTGAACGTGCGCGAGTGCTGAGGAAATTAAGACGCTCCAAAAGAGAGTGCAGTGCGTTTCCCTACGCTCCGCAAGCAAAGATGGGCTCTACAGGGCTACGGGACTGGATGTTGCTTAGCAGACCCAGGTGCGCCTGGGGGTACTCAGTGTTCCTGCCGGCAACAGGGTGCCCACGCTAGCCTCCTAGGTGTCCACGTTACAGGTACGCAGAGCACAGGCCACCGGCTCATGGAAACTGCTGCACGCCTCCGCTTCTGCACGGCAAATCAGGGCCTTACTTCCAGGCATGTGTTTCTGCTGGGTGTGCCGTCAGCGACACCGCATGGCAAGATGCTGACTTTCTCCTCGAGCAGAGTGACTGCAGGTACGAGGGCCTCGAAGCATTCAAAGCAGAGTGTTATCACATGGCAGCTCACACAAGGGCCATGACAAAGTCTTCCTGGGCACTTCGGACTCAGCAGCAATGTTGTCCTGAGGCCGTTCGAGGACTCTGGAAATGTAGCTCTCCTCAAGGAACGTACAGTGTGTTGCCCGTCTCTAGGCACGCACAGACGGCCTCCGAGGGATCAACAAATGGGACTGGAAGTTTCGCAGCCGGCACAAAGGGGTCTGGAGGTACTCAGTGAACTTGGAGGGGAAATGATGCACACACGAGAGGCCTAGGAGTCCTCAGAGTTGTAGTTCCTTTAAAATAAAGCATATAAGCGACTAAGAACTCACGGAAAGAGCTGTATGCCTCCGTATCTACATGGCTACTAAGGGCTTAAACTGGAGGCAAGTTCACACGTTGAGTTTCCTTTTAGCGCTAGAGCTTGTCAGGCTGACCACACCGCAGTCACGGAAGCACATGATGTAGACAGCAAATTCATTTTCTCCCCAGAAGCATTCTTACAGGGTTTGCAGGCCTATCAAGTGCAGGGAATGTCAGGCAGCTTCAAGGCAGCATGAATGCAGCCTTCAAAACGGGAAAGCAAGGCTAGTTCCAGCAGGCCCCCGTTTCCATGGGCACACTCAGCATACCCCACTGTGGTTTCTAACAAGTCCAAAGAGACACAGGTTACCCTGTGTGTCTTTCCCTGAATCAGCTTCTCTAAGTAGAGTGTTCTGCATCAAGCGACCTGCCTCAACCAAGGAAAGCCGTAGCTCCTCCTCTGGGCCTTGGCTATTCAAAAGCCTGCAGTGCCACAGGAAGAACAGGACTTAAACTGCAGTCAGAACGCAAGCCGACTTCCTCTAGGAGGCATGGTGACTTCAGGCAGGAGGTCCTGGATGGAATGCGAAGCCGAGGGTTACTCTGAGTGCAGCTCAGACTAGGGCAACGCCTAAGACTTCTACGCCATGTGGGACGTGCCAGAACGGTGTTCGTGAACGTGCGCGAGTGCTGAGGAAATTAAGACGCTCGAAAAGAGAGTGCAGTGCGTTTCCCTACGCTCGGCATGCACAGAGGGGCTCTAAAGGGCTATGGGACTGGATGTTGCTTAGCAGACCCAGGTGAGCCTGGGGCTACTCAGTGTTCCTGCCGGCAACAGGGTGCCCACGCTAGCTTCCTAGGTGTCCACGTTAAAGGTACGCAGAGCACAGGCCACCGGCTCATGGAAACTGCTGCACGCCTCCGCTTCTGCACGGCAAATCAGGGCCTTACTTCCAGGCATGTGTTTCTGCTGGGTGTGCCGTCAGCGACACCGCATGGCAAGATGCTGACTTTCTCCTCGAGCAGAGTGACTGCAGGTACGAGGGCCTCGAAGCATTCAAAGCAGAGTGTTATCACATGGCAGCTCACACAAGGGCCATGACAAAGTCTTCCTGAGCATTTCGGACTCAGCAGCAATGTTGTCCAGAGACCGTTCGAGGACTCTGGAAATGTAGCTAACCTCAAGGAACATACAGTGTGTTGCCCGTCTCTAGGCACGCACAGACGGCCTCCAAGGGATCAACAAATGGGACTGGAAGTTTCGCAGCCGGCACACAGGGGTCTGGAGGTACTCAGTGAACTTGGAGGGGAAATGATGCATACCCCAGAGCACTGGGAGTCCTCAGAAGTGTACTTCCTTTAAAATAAAGCATATAAGCGACTAAGAACTCTTGGAAAGAGCTGTATGCCTCCGTATCTACATGGCTACTAAGGGCCTAAACTGGAGGCAAGTTCACACGTTGAGTTTCCTTTTAGTGCTAGAGCTTGTCAGGCTGACCACACTGCAGTCACAGAAGCACCTGGTTTAGACAGCAAATTCATTTTCTCCCCAGAAGCATTCTTATAGGGTTTGCAGGCCTATCAAGTGCAGGGAATGTCAGGCAGCTTCAACGCAGCATGAATGCAGCCTTCAAATGGGAAAGCAAGGCTAGTTCCATCAGGCCCCCGTTTCCATGGGCACACTCAGCATACCCCACTGTGGTTTCTAACAAGTCCAAAGAGACACAGGTTACCCTGTGTTTCCTTCCCTGAATCAGCTTCTCGAAGTAGGGTGTTCTGCATCAAGCGAACTGCCTCAACCAAGGAACGCCGTAGCTGCTCCTCTGGGCCTTGGCTATTCAAAAGCCTGCAGTGCCACAGGAAGAACAGGACTTAAACTGCAGTCAGAACGCAAGCCGACTTCCTCTAGGAGGCATGGTGACTTCACGCAGGAGGTACTGGATGGAATGCGAAGCTGAGGGTTACTCTGAGTGCAGCTCAGACTAGGGCAACGCCTAAGACTTCTACGCCATGTGGGACGTGCCAGAACGGTGTTCGTGAACGTGCGCGAGTGCTGAGGAAATTAAGATGCTCCAAAAGAGAGTGCAGTGCGTTTCCCTACGCTCGGCATGCACAGAGGGGCTCTAAAGGGCTACGGGACTGGATGTTGCTTAGCAGACCCAGGTGCGCCTGGGGCTACTCAGTGTTCCTGCCGGCAACAGGGTGCCCACGCTAGCCTCCTAGGTGTCCACGTTAAAGGTACGCAGAGCACAGGCCACCGGCTCATGGAAACTGCTGCACGCCTCCGCTTCTGCACGGCAAATCAGGGCCTTACTTCCAGGCATGTGTTTCTGCTGGGTGTGCCGTCAGCGACACCGCATGGCAAGATGCTGACTTTCTCCTCGAGCAGAGTGACTGCAGGTACGAGGGCCTCGAAGCATTCAAAGCAGAGTGTTATCACATGGCAGCTCACACAAGGGCCATGACAAAGTCTTCCTGAGCACTTCGGACTCAGCAGCAATGTTGTCCTGAGGCCGTTCGAGGACTCTGGAAATGTAGCTCTCCTCAAGGAACGTACAGTGTGTTGCCCATCTCTAGGCACGCACAGAGGGCCTCCAAAGGATCAACAAATGGGACTGGAAGTTTTGCAGCCGGCACACAGGGGTCTGGAGGTACTCAGTGAACTTGGAGGGGAAATGATGCATACCCGAGAGGACTAGGAGTCCTCAGAATTGTACTTCCTTTAAAATAAAGCATATAAGCGACTAAGAACTCATGGAAATAGCTGTATGCCTCCGTATCTACATGGCTACTAAGGGCCTAAACTGGAGGCAAGTTCACACGTTGAGTTTCCTTTTAGTGCTAGAGCTTGTCAGGCTGACCACACTGCAGTCACGGAAGCACCTGGTTTAGACAGCAAATTCATTTTCTCCCCAGAAGCATTCTTACAGGGTTTGCAGGCCTATCAAGTACAGGGAATGTCAGGCAGCTTCAAGGCAGCATGAATGCAGCCCTCAAAACGGGAAAGCAAGGCTAGTTCCAGCAGGCCCCCGTTTCCATGGGCACACTCAGCATACCCCACTGTGGTTTCTAACAAGTCCAAAGAGACACAGGTTACCCTGTGTTTCCTTCCCTGAATCAGCTTCTCGAAGTAGGGTGTTCTGCATCAAGTGAACTGCCTCAACCAAGGAACGCCGTAGCTGCTCCTCTGGGTCTTGTCTATTCAAAAGCCTGCAGTGCCACAGGAAGAACAGGACTTAAACTGCAGTCAGAACGCAAGCCGACTTCCTCTAGGAGGCATGGTGACTTCAGGCAGGAGGTCCTGGATGGAATGCGAAGCCAAGGGTTACTCTGAGTGCAGCTCAGACTAGGGCAACGCCTAAGACTTCTACGCCATGTGGGACGTGCCAGAACAGTGTTCGTAAACGTGCGTGAGTGCTGAGGAAATTAAGACGCTCCAAAAGAGAGTGCAGTGCGTTTCCCTACGCTCGGCATGCACAGAGGGGCTCTACAGGGCTACGGGACTGGATGTTGCTTAGCAGACCCAGGTGCGCCTGGGGGTACTCAGTGTTCCTGCAGGCAACAGGGTGCCCACTCTAGCCTCCTAGGTGTCCAGAAAACTGTGCTGCCGTTAAAGGTACGCAGAGCACAGGCCACCGGCTCATGGAAACTGCTGCACGCCTCCGCTTCTGCACGGCAAATCAGGGCCTTACTTCCAGGCATGTGTTTCTGCTGGGTGTGCCGTCAGCGACACCGCATGGCAAGATGCTGACTTTCTCCTCGAGCAGAGTGACTGCAGGTACGAGGGCCTCGAAGCATTCAAAGCAGAGTGTTATCACATGGCAGCTCACACAAGGGCCATGACAAAGTCTTCCTGCGCACTTCGGACTCAGCAGGAATGTTGTCCTGAGGCCGTTCGAGGA
The DNA here is from genome assembly GCF_963455315.2 of Globicephala melas. Lineage (NCBI taxonomy): Eukaryota > Metazoa > Chordata > Mammalia > Artiodactyla > Delphinidae > Globicephala > Globicephala melas. The sequence continues at coordinate 491,381 of NW_027207354.1, forward strand.
CTCTGGAAATGTAGCTCTCCTCAAGGAACGTACAATGTGTTGCCCGTCTCTAGGCACTCACAGAGGGCCTCCGAGGGATCAACAAATGGGACTGAAAGTTTCGCAGCCGGCACACAGGGTTCTGGAGGTACTCAGTGAACTTGGAGGGGAAATGATGCATACCCGAGAGGACTAGGAGTCCTCAGAATTGTACTTCCTTTAAAATAAAGCATATAAGCGACTAAGAACTCATGGAAATAGCTGTATGCCTCCGTATCTACATGGCTACTAAGGGCCTAAACTGGAGGCAAGTTCACACGTTGAGTTTCCTTTTAGTGCTAGAGCTTGTCAGGCTGACCACACCGCAGTCACGGAAGCACATGGTTTAGACAGCAAATTCATTTTCTCCCCAGAAGCATTCTTACAGGGTTTGCAGGCCTATCAAGTACAGGGAATGTCAGGCAGCTTCAAGGCAGCATGAATGCAGCCCTCAAAACGGGAAAGCAAGGCTAGTTCCAGCAGGCCCCCGTTTCCATGGGCACACTCAGCATACCCCACTGTGGTTTCTAACAAGTCCAAAGAGACACAGGTTACCCTGTGTTTCCTTCCCTGAATCAGCTTCTCGAAGTAGGGTGTTCTGCATCAAGTGAACTGCCTCAACCAAGGAACGCCGTAGCTGCTCCTCTGGGCCTTGTCTATTCAAAAGCCTGCAGTGCCATAGGAAGAACAGGACTTAAACTGCAGTCAGAACGCAAGCCGACTTCCTCTAGGAGGCATGGTGACTTCAGGCAGGAGGTCCTGGATGGAATGCGAAGCCAAGGGTTACTCTGAGTGCAGCTCAGACTAGGGCAACGCCTAAGACTTCTACGCCATGTGGGACGTGCCAGAACAGTGTTCGTAAACGTGCGTGAGTGCTGAGGAAATTAAGACGCTCCAAAAGAGAGTGCAGTGCGTTTCCCTACGCTCGGCATGCACAGAGGGGCTCTACAGGGCTACGGGACTGGATGTTGCTTAGCAGACCCAGGTGCGCCTGGGGGTACTCAGTGTTCCTGCAGGCAACAGGGTGCCCACTCTAGCCTCCTAGGTGTCCAGAAAACTGTGCTGCCGTTAAAGGTACGCAGAGCACAGGCCACCGGCTCATGGAAACTGCTGCACACCTCCGCTTCTGCACGGCAAATCAGGGCCTTACTTCCAGGCATGTGTTTCTGCTGGGTGTGCCGTCAGCGACACCGCATGGCAAGATGCTGACTTTCTCCTCGAGCAGAGTGACTGCAGGTACGAGGGCCTCGAAGCATTCAAAGCAGAGTGTTATCACATGGCAGCTCACACAAGGGCCATGACAAAGTCTTCCTGCGCACTTCGGACTCAGCAGGAATGTTGTCCTGAGGCCGTTCGAGGACTCTGGAAATGTAGCTCTCCTCAAGGAACGTACAGTGTGTTGCCCGTCTCTAGGCACGCACAGACGGCCTCCGAGGGATCAACAAATGGGACTGGAAGTTTCGCAGCCGGCACACAGGGGTCTGGAGGTACTCAGTGAACTTGGAGGGGAAATGATGCAAACACGAGAGCCCTAGGAGTCCTCAGAAGTGTAGTTCCTTTAAAATAAAGCATATAAGCGACTAAGAACTCACGGAAAGAGCTGTATGCCTCCGTATCTACATGGCTACTAAGGGCTTAAACTGGAGGCAAGTTCACACGTTGAGTTTCCTTTTAGCGCTAGAGCTTGTCAGGCTGACCACACTGCAGTCACGGAAGCACCTGGTTTAGACAGCAAATTCATTTTCTCCCCAGAAGCATTCTTACAGGGTTTGCAGGCCTATCAAGTGCAGGGAATGTCAGGCAGCTTCAAGGCAGCATGAATGCAGCCTTCAAAACGGGAAAGCAAGGCTAGTTCCAGCAGGCCCCCGTTTCCATGGGCACACTCAGCATACCCCACTGTGGTTTCTAACAAGTCCAAAGAGACACAGGTTACCCTGTGTTTCCTTCCCTGAATCAGCTTCTCAAAGTAGGGTGTTCTGCATCAAGCGAACTGCCTCAACCAAGGAACGCCGTAGCTGCTCCTCTGGGCCTTGGCTATTCAAAAGCCTGCAGTGCCACAGGAAGAACAGGACTTAAACTGCAGTCAGAACGCAAGCCGACTTGCTCTAGGAGGCATGGTGACTTCGGGCAGGAGGTCCTGGATGGTATGCGAAGCCGAGGGTTACTCTGAGTGCAGCTCAGACTAGGGCAACGCCTAAGACTTCTACGCCATGTGGGACGTGCCAGAACGGTGTTCGTGAACGTGCGCGAGTGCTGAGGAAATTAAGACGCTCCAAAAGAGAGTGCAGTGCGTTTCCCTATGCTCGGCATGCACAGAGGGGCTCTACAGGGCTACGGGACTGGATGTCGCTTAGCAGACCCAGGTGCGCCTGGGGCTACTCAGTGTTCCTGCCGGCAACAGGGTGCCCACGCTAGCCTCCTAGGTGTCCACGTTACAGGTACGCAGAGCACAGGCCACCGGCTCATGGAAACTGCTGCACGCCTCCGCTTCTGCACGGCAAATCAGGGCCTTACTTCCAGGCATGTGTTTCTGCTGGGTGTGCCGTCAGCGGCACCGCATGGCAAGATGCTGACTTTCTCCTCGAGCACAGTGACTGCAGGTACGAGGGCCTCGAAGCATTCAAAGCAGAGTGTTATCACATGGCAGCTCACACAAGAGCCATGACAAAGTCTTCCTGCGCACTTCGGACTCAGCAGGAATGTTGTCCTGAGGCCGTTCGAGGACTCTGGAAATGTAGCTCTCCTCAAGGAACGTACAGTGTGTTGCCTGTCTCTAGGCACTCACAGAGGGCCTCCGAGGGATCAACAAATGGGACTGGAAGTTTCGCAGCCGGCACACAGGGGTCTGGAGGTACTCAGTGAACTTGGAGGGGAAATGATGCATACACGAGAGCCCTAGGAGTCCTCAGAAGTGTAGTTCCTTTAAAATAAAGCATATAAGCGACTAAGAACTCACGGAAAGAGCTGTATGCCTCCGTATCTACATGGCTACTAAGGGCTTAAACTGGAGGCAAGTTCACACGTTGAGTTTCCTTTTAGCGCTAGAGCTTGTCAGGCTGACCACACTGCAGTCACGGAAGCACCTGGTTTAGACAGCAAATTCATTTTCTCCCCAGAAGCATTCTTACAGGGTTTGCAGGCCTATCAAGTGCAGGGAATGTCAGGCAGCTTCAAGGCAGCATGAATGCAGCCTTCAAAACGGGAAAGCAAGGCTAGTTCCAGCAGGCCCCCGTTTCCATGGGCACACTCAGCATACCCCACTGTGGTTTCTAACAAGTCCAAAGAGACACAGGTTACCCTGTGTTTCCTTCCCTGAATCAGCTTCTCGAAGTAGGGTGTTCTGCATCAAGTGAACTGCCTCAACCAAGGAACGCCGTAGCTGCTCCTCTGGGCCTTGTCTATTCAAAAGCCTGCAGTGCCATAGGAAGAACAGGACTTAAACTGCAGTCAGAACGCAAGCCGACTTCCTCTAGGAGGCATGGTGACTTCAGGCAGGAGGTCCTGGATGGAATGCGAAGCCAAGGGTTACTCTGAGTGCAGCTCAGACTAGGGCAACGCCTAAGACTTCTACGCCATGTGGGACGTGCCAGAACAGTGTTCGTAAACGTGCGTGAGTGCTGAGGAAATTAAGACGCTCCAAAAGAGAGTGCAGTGCGTTTCCCTACGCTCGGCATGCACAGAGGGGCTCTACAGGGCTACGGGACTGGATGTTGCTTAGCAGACCCAGGTGCGCCTGGGGGTACTCTGTTCCTGCAGGCAACAGGGTGCCCACTCTAGCCTCCTAGGTGTCCAGAAAACTTTGCTGCCGTTAAAGGTACGCAGAGCACAGGCCACCGGCTCATGGAAACTGCTGCACGCCTCCGCTTCTGCACGGCAAATCAGGGCCTTACTTCCAGGCATGTGTTTCTGCTGGGTGTGCCGTCAGCGACACCGCATGGCAAGATGCTGACTTTCTCCTCGAGCAGAGTGACTGCAGGTACGAGGGCCTCGAAGCATTCAAAGCAGAGTGTTATCACATGGCAGCTCACACAAGGGCCATGACAAAGTCTTCCTGGGCAGTTCGCACTCACCATCAATGTTGTCCTGAGGCCGGTCGAGGTCTCTGGAAATGTAGCTCTCCTCAAGGAACGTACAGTGTGTTGCCCGTCTCTAGGCACGCACAGACGGCCTCCGAGGGATCAACAAATGGGACTGGAAGTTTCGCAGCCGGCACACAGGGGTCTGGAGGTACTCAGTGAACTTGGAGGGGAAATGATGCATACCCGAGAGGCCTAGGAGTCCTCAGAAGTGTAGTTCCTTTAAAATAAAGCATATAAGCGACTAAGAACTCACGGAAAGAGCTGTATGCCTCCGTATCTACATGGCTACTAAGGGCTTAAACTGGAGGCAAGTTCACACGTTGAGTTTCCTTTTAGTGCTAGAGCTTGTCAGGCTGACCACACCGCAGTCACGGAAGCACCTGGTTTAGACAGCAAATTCATTTTCTCCCCAGAAGCATTCTTACAGGGTTTGCAGGCCTATCAAGTGCAGGGAATGTCAGGCAGCTTCAAGGCAGCATGAATGCAGCCTTCAAAACGGGAAACCAAGGCTAGTTCCAGCAGGCCCCCGTTTCCATGTGCACACTCAGCATACACCACTGTGGTTTCTAACAAGTCCAAAGAGACACAGGTTACCCTGTGTTTCCTTCCGTAAATCAGCTTCTCAAAATAGGGTGTTCTGCATCAAGCGAACTGCCTCAACCAAGGAACGCCGTAGCTGCTCCTCTGGGCCTTGGCTATTCAAAAGCCTGCAGTGCCACAGGAAGAACAGGACTTAAACTGCAGTCAGAACGCAAGCCGACTTGCTCTAGGAGGCATGGTGACTTCAGGCAGGAGGTCCTGGATGGTATGCGAAGCCGAGGGTTACTCTGAGTGCAGCTCAGACTAGGGCAACGCCTAAGACTTCTACGCCATGTGGGACGTGCCAGAACGGTGTTCGTGAACGTGCGCGAGTGCTGAGGAAATTAAGACGCTCCAAAAGAGAGTGCAGTGCGTTTCCCTACGCTCGGCATGCACAGAGGGGCTCTACAGGGCTACGGGACTGGATGTCGCTTAGCAGACCCAGGTGCGCCTGGGGCTACTCAGTGTTCCTGCCGGCAACAGGGTGCCCACGCTAGCCTCCTAGGTGTCCACGTTACAGGTACGCAGAGCACAGGCCACCGGCTCATGGAAACTGCTGCACGCCTCCGCTTCTGCACGGCAAATCAGGGCCTTACTTCCAGGCATGTGTTTCTGCTGGGTGTGCCGTCAGCGGCACCGCATGGCAAGATGCTGACTTTCTCCTCGAGCAGAGTGACTGCAGGTACGAGGGCCTCGAAGCATTCAAAGCAGAGTGTTATCACATGGCAGCTCACACAAGAGCCATGACAAAGTCTTCCTGCGCACTTCGGACTCAGCAGGAATGTTGTCCTGAGGCCGTTCGAGGACTCTGGAAATGTAGCTCTCCTCAAGGAACGTACAGTGTGTTGCCCGTCTCTAGGCACTCACAGAGGGCCTCCGAGGGATCAACAAATGGGACTGAAAGTTTCGCAGCCGGCACACAGGGTTCTGGAGGTACTCAGTGAACTTGGAGGGGAAATGATGCATACCCGAGAGGACTAGGAGTCCTCAGAATTGTACTTCCTTTAAAATAAAGCATATAAGCGACTAAGAACTCATGGAAATAGCTGTATGCCTCCGTATCTACATGGCTACTAAGGGCCTAAACTGGAGGCAAGTTCACACGTTGAGTTTCCTTTTAGTGCTAGAGCTTGTCAGGCTGACCACACCGCAGTCACGGAAGCACATGGTTTACACAGCAAATTCATTTTCTCCCCAGAAGCATTCTTACAGGGTTTGCAGGCCTATCAAGTGCAGGGAATGTCAGGCAGCTTCAAGGCAGCATGAATGCAGCCCTCAAAACGGGAAAGCAAGGCTAGTTCCAGCAGGCCCCCGTTTCCATGGGCACACTCAGCATACCTCACTGTGGTTTCTAACAAGTCCAAAGAGACACAGGTTACCCTGTGTTTCCTTCCCTGAATCAGCTTCTCGAAGTAGGGTGTTCTGCATCAAGTGAACTGCCTCAACCAAGGAACGCCGTAGCTGCTCCTCTGGGCCTTGTCTATTCAAAAGCCTGCAGTGCCATAGGAAGAACAGGACTTAAACTGCAGTCAGAACGCAAGCCGACTTCCTCTAGGAGGCATGGTGACTTCAGGCAGGAGGTCCTGGATGGAATGCGAAGCCAAGGGTTACTCTGAGTGCAGCTCAGACTAGGGCAACGCCTAAGACTTCTACGCCATGTGGGACGTGCCAGAACAGTGTTCGTAAACGTGCGTGAGTGCTGAGGAAATTAAGACGCTCCAAAAGAGAGTGCAGTGCGTTTCCCTACGCTCGGCATGCACAGAGGGGCTCTACAGGGCTACGGGACTGGATGTTGCTTAGCAGACCCAGGTGCGCCTGGGGGTACTCAGTGTTCCTGCAGGCAACAGGGTGCCCACTCTAGCCTCCTAGGTGTCCAGAAAACTGTGCTGCCGTTAAAGGTACGCAGAGCACAGGCCACCGGCTCATGGAAACTGCTGCACGCCTCCGCTTCTGCACGGCAAATCAGGGCCTTACTTCCAGGCATGTGTTTCTGCTGGGTGTGCCGTCAGCGACACCGCATGGCAAGATGCTGACTTTCTCCTCGAGCAGAGTGACTGCAGGTACGAGGGCCTCGAAGCATTCAAAGCAGAGTGTTATCACATGGCAGCTCACACAAGGGCCATGACAAAGTCTTCCTGCGCACTTCGGACTCAGCAGGAATGTTGTCCTGAGGCCGTTCGAGGACTCTGGAAATGTAGCTCTCCTCAAGGAACGTACAGTGTGTTGCCCGTCTCTAGGCACTCACAGAGGGCCTCCGAGGGATCAACAAATGGGACTGAAAGTTTCGCAGCCGGCACACAGGGTTCTGGAGGTACTCAGTGAACTTGGAGGGGAAATGATGCATACACGAGAGCACTGGGAGTCCTCAGAAGTGTACTTCCTTTAAAATAAAGCATATAAGCGACTAAGAACTCTTGGAAAGAGCTGTATGCCTCCGTATCTACATGGCTACTAAGGGCCTAAACTGGAGGCAAGTTCACACGTTGAGTTTCCTTTTAGTGCTACAGCTTGTCAGGCTGACCACACCGCAGTCACGGAAGCACATGGTTTAGACAGCAAATTCATTTTCTCCCCAGAAGCATTCTTACAGGGTTTGCAGGCCTATCAAGTACAGGGAATGTCAGGCAGCTTCAAGGCAGCATGAATGCAGCCCTCAAAACGGGAAAGCAAGGCTAGTTCCAGCAGGCCCCCGTTTCCATGGGCACACTCAGCATACCCCACTGTGGTTTCTAACAAGTCCAAAGAGACACAGGTTACCCTGTGTTTCCTTCCCTGAATCAGCTTCTCGAAGTAGGGTGTTCTGCATCAAGTGAACTGCCTCAACCAAGGAACGCCGTAGCTGCTCCTCTGGGCCTTGTCTATTCAAAAGCCTGCAGTGCCATAGGAAGAACAGGACTTAAACTGCAGTCAGAACGCAAGCCGACTTCCTCTAGGAGGCATGGTGACTTCAGGCAGGAGGTCCTGGATGGAATGCGAAGCCAAGGGTTACTCTGAGTGCAGCTCAGACTAGGGCAACGCCTAAGACTTCTACGCCATGTGGGACGTGCCAGAACAGTGTTCGTAAACGTGCGTGAGTGCTGAGGAAATTAAGACGCTCCAAAAGAGAGTGCAGTGCGTTTCCCTACGCTCGGCATGCACAGAGGGGCTCTACAGGGCTACGGGACTGGATGTTGCTTAGCAGACCCAGGTGCGCCTGGGGGTACTCAGTGTTCCTGCAGGCAACAGGGTGCCCACTCTAGCCTCCTAGGTGTCCAGAAAACTGTGCTGCCGTTAAAGGTACGCAGAGCACAGGCCACCGGCTCATGGAAACTGCTGCACGCCTCCGCTTCTGCACGGCAAATCAGGGCCTTACTTCCAGGCATGTGTTTCTGCTGGGTGTGCCGTCAGCGACACCGCATGGCAAGATGCTGACTTTCTCCTCGAGCAGAGTGACTGCAGGTACGAGGGCCTCGAAGCATTCAAAGCAGAGTGTTATCACATGGCAGCTCACACAAGGGCCATGACAAAGTCTTCCTGGGCAGTTCGCACTCACCATCAATGTTGTCCTGAGGCCGGTCGAGGTCTCTGGAAATGTAGCTCTCCTCAAGGAACGTACAGTGTGTTGCCCGTCTCTAGGCACGCACAGACGGCCTCCGAGGGATCAACAAATGGGACTGGAAGTTTCGCAGCCGGCACACAGGGGTCTGGAGGTACTCAGTGAACTTGGAGGGGAAATGATGCATACCCGAGAGGCCTAGGAGTCCTCAGAAGTGTAGTTCCTTTAAAATAAAGCATATAAGCGACTAAGAACTCACGGAAAGAGCTGTATGCCTCCGTATCTACATGGCTACTAAGGGCTTAAACTGGAGGCAAGTTCACACGTTGAGTTTCCTTTTAGTGCTAGAGCTTGTCAGGCTGACCACACCGCAGTCACGGAAGCACCTGGTTTAGACAGCAAATTCATTTTCTCCCCAGAAGCATTCTTACAGTGTTTGCAGGCCTATCAAGTGCAGGGAATGTCAGGCAGCTTCAAGGCAGCATGAATGCAGCCTTCAAAACGGGAAACCAAGGCTAGTTCCAGCAGGCCCCCGTTTCCATGTGCACACTCAGCATACACCACTGTGGTTTCTAACAAGTCCAAAGAGACACAGGTTACCCTGTGTTTCCTTCCGTAAATCAGCTTCTCAAAATAGGGTGTTCTGCATCAAGCGAACTGCCTCAACCAAGGAACGCCGTAGCTGCTCCTCTGGGCCTTGGCTATTCAAAAGCCTGCAGTGCCACAGGAAGAACAGGACTTAAACTGCAGTCAGAACGCAAGCCGACTTGCTCTAGGAGGCATGGTGACTTCGGGCAGGAGGTCCTGGATGGTATGCGAAGCCGAGGGTTACTCTGAGTGCAGCTCAGACTAGGGCAACGCCTAAGACTTCTACGCCATGTGGGACGTGCCAGAACGGTGTTCGTGAACGTGCGCGAGTGCTGAGGAAATTAAGACGCTCCAAAAGAGAGTGCAGTGCGTTTCCCTACGCTCGGCATGCACAGAGGGGCTCTACAGGGCTACGGGACTGGATGTCGCTTAGCAGACCCAGGTGCGCCTGGGGCTACTCAGTGTTCCTGCCGGCAACAGGGTGCCCACGCTAGCCTCCTAGGTGTCCACGTTACAGGTACGCAGAGCACAGGCCACCGGCTCATGGAAACTGCTGCACGCCTCCGCTTCTGCACGGCAAATCAGGGCCTTACTTCCAGGCATGTGTTTCTGCTGGGTGTGCCGTCAGCGGCACCGCATGGCAAGATGCTGACTTTCTCCTCGAGCAGAGTGACTGCAGGTACGAGGGCCTCGAAGCATTCAAAGCAGAGTGTTATCACATGGCAGCTCACACAAGAGCCATGACAAAGTCTTCCTGCGCACTTCGGACTCAGCAGGAATGTTGTCCTGAGGCCGTTCGAGGACTCTGGAAATGTAGCTCTCCTCAAGGAACGTACAGTGTGTTGCCCGTCTCTAGGCACTCACAGAGGGCCTCCGAGGGATCAACAAATGGGACTGAAAGTTTCGCAGCCGGCACACAGGGTTCTGGAGGTACTCAGTGAACTTGGAGGGGAAATGATGCATACCCGAGAGGACTAGGAGTCCTCAGAATTGTACTTCCTTTAAAATAAAGCATATAAGCGACTAAGAACTCATGGAAATAGCTGTATGCCTCCGTATCTACATGGCTACTAAGGGCCTAAACTGGAGGCAAGTTCACACGTTGAGTTTCCTTTTAGTGCTAGAGCTTGTCAGGCTGACCACACCGCAGTCACGGAAGCACATGGTTTACACAGCAAATTCATTTTCTCCCCAGAAGCATTCTTACAGGGTTTGCAGGCCTATCAAGTGCAGGGAATGTCAGGCAGCTTCAAGGCAGCATGAATGCAGCCCTCAAAACGGGAAAGCAAGGCTAGTTCCAGCAGGCCCCCGTTTCCATGGGCACACTCAGCATACCTCACTGTGGTTTCTAACAAGTCCAAAGAGACACAGGTTACCCTGTGTTTCCTTCCCTGAATCAGCTTCTCGAAGTAGGGTGTTCTGCATCAAGTGAACTGCCTCAACCAAGGAACGCCGTAGCTGCTCCTCTGGGCCTTGTCTATTCAAAAGCCTGCAGTGCCATAGGAAGAACAGGACTTAAACTGCAGTCAGAACGCAAGCCGACTTCCTCTAGGAGGCATGGTGACTTCAGGCAGGAGGTCCTGGATGGAATGCGAAGCCAAGGGTTACTCTGAGTGCAGCTCAGACTAGGGCAACGCCTAAGACTTCTACGCCATGTGGGACGTGCCAGAACAGTGTTCGTAAACGTGCGTGAGTGCTGAGGAAATTAAGACGCTCCAAAAGAGAGTGCAGTGCGTTTCCCTACGCTCGGCATGCACAGAGGGGCTCTACAGGGCTACGGGACTGGATGTTGCTTAGCAGACCCAGGTGCGCCTGGGGGTACTCAGTGTTCCTGCAGGCAACAGGGTGCCCACTCTAGCCTCCTAGGTGTCCAGAAAACTGTGCTGCCGTTAAAGGTACGCAGAGCACAGGCCACCGGCTCATGGAAACTGCTGCACGCCTCCGCTTCTGCACGGCAAATCAGGGCCTTACTTCCAGGCATGTGTTTCTGCTGGGTGTGCCGTCAGCGACACCGCATGGCAAGATGCTGACTTTCTCCTCGAGCAGAGTGACTGCAGGTACGAGGGCCTCGAAGCATTCAAAGCAGAGTGTTATCACATGGCAGCTCACACAAGGGCCATGACAAAGTCTTCCTGCGCACTTCGGACTCAGCAGGAATGTTGTCCTGAGGCCGTTCGAGGACTCTGGAAATGTAGCTCTCCTCAAGGAACGTACAGTGTGTTGCCCGTCTCTAGGCACTCACAGAGGGCCTCCGAGGGATCAACAAATGGGACTGAAAGTTTCGCAGCCGGCACACAGGGTTCTGGAGGTACTCAGTGAACTTGGAGGGGAAATGATGCATACACGAGAGCACTGGGAGTCCTCAGAAGTGTACTTCCTTTAAAATAAAGCATATAAGCGACTAAGAACTCTTGGAAAGAGCTGTATGCCTCCGTATCTACATGGCTACTAAGGGCCTAAACTGGAGGCAAGTTCACACGTTGAGTTTCCTTTTAGTGCTACAGCTTGTCAGGCTGACCACACCGCAGTCACGGAAGCACATGGTTTAGACAGCAAATTCATTTTCTCCCCAGAAGCATTCTTACAGGGTTTGCAGGCCTATCAAGTACAGGGAATGTCAGGCAGCTTCAAGGCAGCATGAATGCAGCCCTCAAAACGGGAAAGCAAGGCTAGTTCCAGCAGGCCCCCGTTTCCATGGGCACACTCAGCATACCCCACTGTGGTTTCTAACAAGTCCAAAGAGACACAGGTTACCCTGTGTTTCCTTCCCTGAATCAGCTTCTCGAAGTAGGGTGTTCTGCATCAAGTGAACTGCCTCAACCAAGGAACGCCGTAGCTGCTCCTCTGGGCCTTGTCTATTCAAAAGCCTGCAGTGCCATAGGAAGAACAGGACTTAAACTGCAGTCAGAACGCAAGCCGACTTCCTCTAGGAGGCATGGTGACTTCAGGCAGGAGGTCCTGGATGGAATGCGAAGCCAAGGGTTACTCTGAGTGCAGCTCAGACTAGGGCAACGCCTAAGACTTCTACGCCATGTGGGACGTGCCAGAACAGTGTTCGTAAACGTGCGTGAGTGCTGAGGAAATTAAGACGCTCCAAAAGAGAGTGCAGTGCGTTTCCCTACGCTCGGCATGCACAGAGGGGCTCTACAGGGCTACGGGACTGGATGTTGCTTAGCAGACCCAGGTGCGCCTGGGGGTACTCAGTGTTCCTGCAGGCAACAGGGTGCCCACTCTAGCCTCCTAGGTGTCCAGAAAACTGTGCTGCCGTTAAAGGTACGCAGAGCACAGGCCACCGGCTCATGGAAACTGCTGCACGCCTCCGCTTCTGCACGGCAAATCAGGGCCTTACTTCCAGGCATGTGTTTCTGCTGGGTGTGCCGTCAGCGACACCGCATGGCAAGATGCTGACTTTCTCCTCGAGCAGAGTGACTGCAGGTACGAGGGCCTCGAAGCATTCAAAGCAGAGTGTTATCACATGGCAGCTCACACAAGGGCCATGACAAAGTCTTCCTGGGCAGTTCGCACTCACCATCAATGTTGTCCTGAGGCCGGTCGAGGTCTCTGGAAATGTAGCTCTCCTCAAGGAACGTACAGTGTGTTGCCCGTCTCTAGGCACGCACAGACGGCCTCCGAGGGATCAACAAATGGGACTGGAAGTTTCGCAGCCGGCACACAGGGGTCTGGAGGTACTCAGTGAACTTGGAGGGGAAATGATGCATACCCGAGAGGCCTAGGAGTCCTCAGAAGTGTAGTTCCTTTAAAATAAAGCATATAAGCGACTAAGAACTCACGGAAAGAGCTGTATGCCTCCGTATCTACATGGCTACTAAGGGCTTAAACTGGAGGCAAGTTCACACGTTGAGTTTCCTTTTAGTGCTAGAGCTTGTCAGGCTGACCACACCGCAGTCACGGAAGCACCTGGTTTAGACAGCAAATTCATTTTCTCCCCAGAAGCATTCTTACAGGGTTTGCAGGCCTATCAAGTGCAGGGAATGTCAGGCAGCTTCAAGGCAGCATGAATGCAGCCTTCAAAACGGGAAACCAAGGCTAGTTCCAGCAGGCCCCCGTTTCCATGTGCACACTCAGCATACACCACTGTGGTTTCTAACAAGTCCAAAGAGACACAGGTTACCCTGTGTTTCCTTCCGTAAATCAGCTTCTCAAAATAGGGTGTTCTGCATCAAGCGAACTGCCTCAACCAAGGAACGCCGTAGCTGCTCCTCTGGGCCTTGGCTATTCAAAAGCCTGCAGTGCCACAGGAAGAACAGGACTTAAACTGCAGTCAGAACGCAAGCCGACTTGCTCTAGGAGGCATGGTGACTTCGGGCAGGAGGTCCTGGATGGTATGCGAAGCCGAGGGTTACTCTGAGTGCAGCTCAGACTAGGGCAACGCCTAAGACTTCTACGCCATGTGGGACGTGCCAGAACGGTGTTCGTGAACGTGCGCGAGTGCTGAGGAAATTAAGACGCTCCAAAAGAGAGTGCAGTGCGTTTCCCTACGCTCGGCATGCACAGAGGGGCTCTACAGGGCTACGGGACTGGATGTCGCTTAGCAGACCCAGGTGCGCCTGGGGCTACTCAGTGTTCCTGCCGGCAACAGGGTGCCCACGCTAGCCTCCTAGGTGTCCACGTTACAGGTACGCAGAGCACAGGCCACCGGCTCATGGAAACTGCTGCACGCCTCCGCTTCTGCACGGCAAATCAGGGCCTTACTTCCAGGCATGTGTTTCTGCTGGGTGTGCCGTCAGCGGCACCGCATGGCAAGATGCTGACTTTCTCCTCGAGCAGAGTGACTGCAGGTACGAGGGCCTCGAAGCATTCAAAGCAGAGTGTTATCACATGGCAGCTCACACAAGAGCCATGACAAAGTCTTCCTGCGCACTTCGGACTCAGCAGGAATGTTGTCCTGAGGCCGTTCGAGGACTCTGGAAATGTAGCTCTCCTCAAGGAACGTACAGTGTGTTTCCCGTCTCTAGGCACTCACAGAGGGCCTCCGAGGGATCAACAAATGGGACTGAAAGTTTCGCAGCCGGCACACAGGGTTCTGGAGGTACTCAGTGAACTTGGAGGGGAAATGATGCATACCCGAGAGGACTAGGAGTCCTCAGAATTGTACTTCCTTTAAAATAAAGCATATAAGCGACTAAGAACTCATGGAAATAGCTGTATGCCTCCGTATCTACATGGCTACTAAGGGCCTAAACTGGAGGCAAGTTCACACGTTGAGTTTCCTTTTAGTGCTAGAGCTTGTCAGGCTGACCACACCGCAGTCACGGAAGCACATGGTTTACACAGCAAATTCATTTTCTCCCCAGAAGCATTCTTACAGGGTTTGCAGGCCTATCAAGTGCAGGGAATGTCAGGCAGCTTCAAGGCAGCATGAATGCAGCCCTCAAAACGGGAAAGCAAGGCTAGTTCCAGCAGGCCCCCGTTTCCATGGGCACACTCAGCATACCTCACTGTGGTTTCTAACAAGTCCAAAGAGACACAGGTTACCCTGTGTTTCCTTCCCTGAATCAGCTTCTCGAAGTAGGGTGTTCTGCATCAAGTGAACTGCCTCAACCAAGGAACGCCGTAGCTGCTCCTCTGGGCCTTGTCTATTCAAAAGCCTGCAGTGCCATAGGAAGAACAGGACTTAAACTGCAGTCAGAACGCAAGCCGACTTCCTCTAGGAGGCATGGTGACTTCAGGCAGGAGGTCCTGGATGGAATGCGAAGCCAAGGGTTACTCTGAGTGCAGCTCAGACTAGGGCAACGCCTAAGACTTCTACGCCATGTGGGACGTGCCAGAACAGTGTTCGTAAACGTGCGTGAGTGCTGAGGAAATTAAGACGCTCCAAAAGAGAGTGCAGTGCGTTTCCCTACGCTCGGCATGCACAGAGGGGCTCTACAGGGCTACGGGACTGGATGTTGCTTAGCAGACCCAGGTGCGCCTGGGGGTACTCAGTGTTCCTGCAGGCAACAGGGTGCCCACTCTAGCCTCCTAGGTGTCCAGAAAACTGTGCTGCCGTTAAAGGTACGCAGAGCACAGGCCACCGGCTCATGGAAACTGCTGCACGCCTCCGCTTCTGCACGGCAAATCAGGGCCTTACTTCCAGGCATGTGTTTCTGCTGGGTGTGCCGTCAGCGACACCGCATGGCAAGATGCTGACTTTCTCCTCGAGCAGAGTGACTGCAGGTACGAGGGCCTCGAAGCATTCAAAGCAGAGTGTTATCACATGGCAGCTCACACAAGGGCCATGACAAAGTCTTCCTGCGCACTTCGGACTCAGCAGGAATGTTGTCCTGAGGCCGTTCGAGGACTCTGGAAATGTAGCTCTCCTCAAGGAACGTACAGTGTGTTGCCCGTCTCTAGGCATGCACAGACGGCCTCCGAGGGATCAACAAATGGGACTGGAAGTTTCGCAGGCGGCACACAGGGGTCTGGAGGTACTCAGTGAACTTGGAGGGGAAATGATGCATACACGAGAGCCCTAGGAGTCCTCAGAAGTGTAGTTCCTTTAAAATAAAGCATATAAGCGACTAAGAACTCACGGAAAGAGCTGTATGCCTCCGTATCTACATGGCTACTAAGGGCTTAAACTGGAGGCAAGTTCACACGTTGAGTTTCCTTTTAGCGCTAGAGCTTGTCAGGCTGACCACACCGCAGTCACGGAAGCACCTGGTTTAGACAGCAAATTCATTTTCTCCCCAGAAGCATTCTTACAGGGTTTGCAGGCCTATCAAGTGCAGGGAATGTCAGGCAGCTTCAAGGCAGCATGAATGCAGCCTTCAAAACGGGAAAGCAAGGCTAGTTCCAGCAGGCCCCCGTTTCCATGGGCACACTCAGCATACCCCACTGTGGTTTCTAACAAGTCCAAAGAGACACAGGTTACCCTGTGTTTCCTTCCCTGAATCAGCTTCTCAACGTAGGGTGTTCTGCATCAAGCGAACTGCCTCAACCAAGGAACGGCGTAGCTGCTCCTCTGGGTCTTGGCTATTCAAAAGCCTGCAGTGCCACAGGAAGAACAGGACTTAAACTGCAGTCAGAACGCAAGCCGACTTCCTCTAGGAGGCATGGTGACTTCAGGCAGGAGGTCCTGGATGGAATGCGAAGCCGAGGGTTACTCTGAGTGCAGCTCAGACTAGGGCAACGCCTAAGACTTCTACGCCATGTGAGACGTGCCAGAACGGTGTTCGTGAACGTGCGCGAGTGCTGAGGAAATTAAGACGCTCGAAAAGAGAGTGCAGTGCGTTTCCCTACGCTCGGCATGCACAGAGGGGCTCTAAAGGGCTACGGGACTGGATGTTGCTTAGCAGACCCAGGTGCGCCTGGGGCTACTCAGTGTTCCTGCCGGCAACAGGGTGCCCACGCTAGCCTCCTAGGTGTCCAGAAAACTGTGCTGCCGTTAAAGCTAGGCAGAGCACAGGCCACCGGCTCATGGAAACTGCTGCACGCCTCCGCTTCTGCACGGCAAATCAGGGCCTTACTTCCAGGCATGTGTTTCTGCTGGGTGTGCCGTCAGCGACACCGCATGGCAAGATGCTGACTTTCTCCTCGAGCAGAGTGACTGCAGGTACGAGGGCCTCGAAGCATTCAAAGCAGAGTGTTATCACATGGCAGCTCACACAAGGGCCATGACAAAGTCTTCCTGGGCAGTTCGCACTCACCATCAATGTTGTCCTGAGGCCGGTCGAGGTCTCTGGAAATGTAGCTCTCCTCAAGGAACGTACAGTGTGTTGCCCGTCTCTAGGCACGCACAGACGGCCTCCGAGGGATCAACAAATGGGACTGGAAGTTTCGCAGCCGGCACACAGGGGTCTGGAGGTACTCAGTGAACTTGGAGGGGAAATGATGCATACCCGAGAGGCCTAGGAGTCCTCAGAAGTGTAGTTCCTTTAAAATAAAGCATATAAGCGACTAAGAACTCACGGAAAGAGCTGTATGCCTCCGTATCTACATGGCTACTAAGGGCTTAAACTGGAGGCAAGTTCACACGTTGAGTTTCCTTTTAGTGCTAGAGCTTGTCAGGCTGACCACACCGCAGTCACGGAAGCACCTGGTTTAGACAGCAAATTCATTTTCTCCCCAGAAGCATTCTTACAGGGTTTGCAGGCCTATCAAGTGCAGGGAATGTCAGGCAGCTTCAAGGCAGCATGAATGCAGCCTTCAAAACGGGAAACCAAGGCTAGTTCCAGCAGGCCCCCGTTTCCATGGGCACACTCAGCATACCCCACTGTGGTTTCTAACAAGTCCAAAGAGACACAGGTTACCCTGTGTTTCCTTCCGTAAATCAGCTTCTCAAAATAGGGTGTTCTGCATCAAGCGAACTGCCTCAACCAAGGAACGCCGTAGCTGCTCCTCTGGGCCTTGGCTATTCAAAAGCCTGCAGTGCCACAGGAAGAACAGGACTTAAACTGCAGTCAGAACGAAAGCCGACTTGCTCTAGGAGGCATGGTGACTTCGGGCAGGAGGTCCTGGATGGTATGCGAAGCCGAGGGTTACTCTGAGTGCAGCTCAGACTAGGGCAACGCCTAAGACTTCTACGCCATGTGGGACGTGCCAGAACGGTGTTCATGAACGTGCGCGAGTGCTGAGGAAATTAAGACGCTCCAAAAGAGAGTGCAGTGCGTTTCCCTACGCTCGGCATGCACAGAGGGGCTCTACAGGGCTACGGGACTGGATGTTGCTTAGCAGACCCAGGTGCGCCTGGGGGTACTCAGTGTTCCTGCAGGCAACAGGGTGCCCACTCTAGCCTCCTAGGTGTCCAGAAAACTGTGCTGCCGTTAAAGGTACGCAGAGCACAGGCCACCGGCTCATGGAAACTGCTGCACGCCTCCGCTTCTGCACGGCAAATCAGGGCCTTACTTCCAGGCATGTGTTTCTGCTGGGTGTGCCGTCAGCGACACCGCATGGCAAGATGCTGACTTTCTCCTCGAGCAGAGTGACTGCAGGTACGAGGGCCTCGAAGCATTCAAAGCAGAGTGTTATCACATGGCAGCTCACAGAAGGGCCATGACAAAGTCTTCCTGCGCACTTCGGACTCAGCAGGAATGTTGTCCTGAGGCCGTTCGAGGACTCTGGAAATGTAGCTCTCCTCAAGGAACGTACAGTGTGTTGCCCGTCTCTAGGCACTCACAGAGGGCCTCCGAGGGATCAACAAATGGGACTGAAAGTTTCGCAGCCGGCACACAGGGTTCTGGAGGTACTCAGTGAACTTGGAGGGGAAATGATGCATACCCGAGAGGACTAGGAGTCCTCAGAATTGTACTTCCTTTAAAATAAAGCATATAAGCGACTAAGAACTCATGGAAATAGCTGTATGCCTCCGTATCTACATGGCTACTAAGGGCCTAAACTGGAGGCAAGTTCACACGTTGAGTTTCCTTTTAGTGCTAGAGCTTGTCAGGCTGACCACACCGCAGTTACGGAAGCACATGGTTTAGACAGCACATTCATTTTCTCCCCAGAAGCATTCTTACAGGGTTTGCAGGCCTATCAAGTACAGGGAATGTCAGGCAGCTTCAAGGCAGCATGAATGCAGCCCTCAAAACGGGAAAGCAAGGCTAGTTCCAGCAGGCCCCCGTTTCCATGGGCACACTCAGCATACCCCACTGTGGTTTCTAACAAGTCCAAAGAGACACAGGTTACCCTGTGTTTCCTTCCCTGAATCAGCTTCTCGAAGTAGGGTGTTCTGCATCAAGTGAACTGCCTCAACCAAGGAACGCCGTAGCTGCTCCTCTGGGCCTTGTCTATTCAAAAGCCTGCAGTGCCATAGGAAGAACAGGACTTAAACTGCAGTCAGAACGCAAGCCGACTTCCTCTAGGAGGCATGGTGACTTCAGGCAGGAGGTCCTGGATGGAATGCGAAGCCAAGGGTTACTCTGAGTGCAGCTCAGACTAGGGCAACGCCTAAGACTTCTACGCCATGTGGGACGTGCCAGAACAGTGTTCTTAAACGTGCGTGAGTGCTGAGGAAATTAAGACGCTCCAAAAGAGAGTGCAGTGCGTTTCCCTACGCTCGGCATGCACAGAGGGGCTCTACAGGGCTACGGGACTGGATGTTGCTTAGCAGACCCAGGTGCGCCTGGGGGTACTCAGTGTTCCTGCAGGCAACAGGGTGCCCACTCTAGCCTCCTAGGTGTCCAGAAAACTGTGCTGCCGTTAAAGGTACGCAGAGCACAGGCCACCGGCTCATGGAAACTGCTGCACGCCTCCGCTTCTGCACGGCAAATCAGGGCCTTACTTCCAGGCATGTGTTTCTGCTGGGTGTGCCGTCAGCGACACTGCATGGCAAGATGCTGACTTTCTCCTCGAGCAGAGTGACTGCAGGTACGAGGGCCTCGAAGCATTCAAAGCAGAGTGTTATCACATGGCAGCTCACACAAGGGCCATGACAAAGTCTTCCTGGGCACTTCGGACTCAGCAGCAATGTTGTCCTGAGGCCGTTCGAGGACTCTGGAAATGTAGCTCTCCTCAAGGAACGTACAGTGTGTTGCCCGTCTCTAGGCACGCACAGACGGCCTCCGAGGGATCAACAAATGGGACTGGAAGTTTCGCAGCCGGCACACAGGGGTCTGGAGGTACTCAGTGAACTTGGAGGGGAAATGATGCATACACGAGAGGCCTAGGAGTCCTCAGAAGTGTAGTTCCTTTATAATAAAGCATATAAGCGACTAAGAACTCACGGAAAGAGCTGTATGCCTCCGTATCTACATGGCTACTAAGGGCTTAAACTGGAGGCAAGTTCACACGTTGAGTTTCCTTTTAGCGCTAGAGCTTGTCAGGCTGACCACACCGCAGTCACGGAAGCACCTGGTTTAGACAGCAAATTCATTTTCTCCCCAGAAGCATTCTTACAGGGTTTGCAGGCCTATCAAGTGCAGGGAATGTCAGGCAGCTTCAAGGCAGCATGAATGCAGCCTTCAAAACGGGAAAGCAAGGCTAGTTCCAGCAGGCCCCCGTTTCCATGGGCACACTCAGCATACCCCACTGTGGTTTCTAACAAGTCCAAAGAGACACAGGTTACCCTGTGTTTCCTTCCGTAAATCAGCTTCTCAAAATAGGGTGTTCTGCATCAAGCGAACTGCCTCAACCAAGGAACGCCGTAGCTGCTCCTCTGGGCCTTGGCTATTCAAAAGCCTGCAGTGCCACAGGAAGAACAGGACTTAAACTGCAGTCAGAACGCAAGCCGACTTCCTCTAGGAGGCATGGTGACTTCAGGCAGGAGGTCCTGGATGGAATGCGAAGCCAAGGGTTACTCTGAGTGCAGCTCAGACTAGGGCAACGCCTAAGACTTCTACGCCATGTGGGACGTGCCAGAACAGTGTTCGTAAACGTGCGTGAGTGCTGAGGAAATTAAGACGCTCCAAAAGAGAGTGCAGTGCGTTTCCCTACGCTCGGCATGCACAGAGGGGCTCTACAGGGCTACGGGACTGGATGTTGCTTAGCAGACCCAAGTGCGCCTGGGGGTACTCAGTGTTCCTGCAGGCAACAGGGTGCCCACTCTAGCCTCCTAGGTGTCCAGAAAACTGTGCTGCCGTTAAAGGTACGCAGAGCACAGGCCACCGGCTCATGGAAACTGCTGCACGCCTCCGCTTCTGCACGGCAAATCAGGGCCTTACTTCCAGGCATGTGTTTCTGCTGGGTGTGCCGTCAGCGACACCGCATGGCAAGATGCTGACTTTCTCCTCGAGCAGAGTGACTGCAGGTACGAGGGCCTCGAAGCATTCAAAGCAGAGTGTTATCACATGGCAGCTCACACAAGGGCCATGACAAAGTCTTCCTGCGCACTTCGGACTCAGCAGGAATGTTGTCCTGAGGCCGTTCGAGGACTCTGGAAATGTAGCTCTCCTCAAGGAACGTACAGTGTGTTGCCCGTCTCTAGGCACTCACAGAGGGCCTCCGAGGGATCAACAAATGGGACTGAAAGTTTCGCAGCCGGCACACAGGGTTCTGGAGGTACTCAGTGAACTTGGAGGGGAAATGATGCATACCCGAGAGGACTAGGAGTCCTCAGAATTGTACTTCCTTTAAAATAAAGCATATAAGCGACTAAGAACTCATGGAAATAGCTGTATGCCTCCGTATCTACATGGCTACTAAGGGCCTAAACTGGAGGCAAGTTCACACGTTGAGTTTCCTTTTAGTGCTAGAGCTTGTCAGGCTGACCACACCGCAGTTACGGAAGCACATGGTTTAGACAGCACATTCATTTTCTCCCCAGAAGCATTCTTACAGGGTTTGCAGGCCTATCAAGTACAGGGAATGTCAGGCAGCTTCAAGGCAGCATGAATGCAGCCCTCAAAACGGGAAAGCAAGGCTAGTTCCAGCAGGCCCCCGTTTCCATGGGCACACTCAGCATACCCCACTGTGGTTTCTAACAAGTCCAAAGAGACACAGGTTACCCTGTGTTTCCTTCCCTGAATCAGCTTCTCGAAGTAGGGTGTTCTGCATCAAGTGAACTGCGTCAACCAAGGAACGCCGTAGCTGCTCCTCTGGGCCTTGTCTATTCAAAAGCCTGCAGTGCCATAGGAAGAACAGGACTTAAACTGCAGTCAGAACGCAAGCCGACTTCCTCTAGGAGGCATGGTGACTTCAGGCAGGAGGTCCTGGATGGAATGCGAAGCCAAGGGTTACTCTGAGTGCAGCTCAGACTAGGGCAACGCCTAAGACTTCTACGCCATGTGGGACGTGCCAGAACAGTGTTCTTAAACGTGCGTGAGTGCTGAGGAAATTAAGACGCTCCAAAAGAGAGTGCAGTGCGTTTCCCTACGCTCGGCATGCACAGAGGGGCTCTACAGGGCTACGGGACTGGATGTTGCTTAGCAGACCCAGGTGCGCCTGGGGGTACTCAGTGTTCCTGCAGGCAACAGGGTGCCCACTCTAGCCTCCTAGGTGTCCAGAAAACTGTGCTACCGTTAAAGGTACGCAGAGCACAGGCCACCGGCTCATGGAAACTGCTGCACGCCTCCGCTTCTGCACGGCAAATCAGGGCCTTACTTCCAGGCATGTGTTTCTGCTGGGTGTGCCGTCAGCGACACCGCATGGCAAGATGCTGACTTTCTCCTCGAGCAGAGTGACTGCAGGTACGAGGGCCTCGAAGCATTCAAAGCAGAGTGTTATTACATGGCAGCTCACAAAAGGGCCATGACAAAGTCTTCCTGAGCATTTCGGACTCAGCAGCAATGTTGTCCAGACGCCGTTCGAGGACTCTGGAAATGTAGCTCACCTCAAGGAACATACAGTGTGTTGCCCGTCTCTAGGCACGCACAGACGGCCTCCAAGGGATCAACAAATGGGACTCGAAGTTTCCAGCCGGCACACAGGGGTCTGGAGGTACTCAGTGAACTTGGAGTGGAAATGATGCATACCCGAGAGCACTGGGAGTCCTCAGAAGTGTACTTCCTTTAAAATAAAGCATATAAGCGACTAAGAACTCTTGGAAAGAGCTGTATGCCTCCGTATCTACATGGCTACTAAGGGCCTAAACTGGAGGCAAGTTCACACGTTGAGTTTCCTTTTAGTGCTAGAGCTTGTCAGGCTGACCACACTGCAGTCACGGAAGCACATGGTTTAGACAGCAATTCATTTTCTCCCCAGAAGCATTCTTACAGGGTTTGCAGGCCTATCAAGTACAGGGAATGTCAGGCAGCTTCAAGGCAGCATGAATGCAGCCCTCAAAACGGGAAAGCAAGGCTAGTTCCAGCAGGCCCCCGTTTCCATGGGCACACTCAGCATACCCCACTGTGGTTTCTAACAAGTCCAAAGAGACACAGGTTACCCTGTGTTTCCTTCCCTGAATCAGCTTCTCGAAGTAGGGTGTTCTGCATCAAGTGAACTGCCTCAACCAAGGAACGCCGTAGCTGCTCCTCTGGGCCTTGGCTATTCAAAAGCCTGCAGTGCCACAGGAAGAACAGGACTTAAACTGCAGTCAGAACGCAAGCCGACTTCCTCTAGGAGGCATGGTGACTTCAGGCAGGAGGTCCTGGATGGAATGCGAAGCCAAGGGTTACTCTGAGTGCAGCTCAGACTAGGGCAACGCCTAAGACTTCTACGCCATGTGGGACGTGCCAGAACAGTGTTCGTAAACGTGCGTGAGTGCTGAGGAAATTAAGACGCTCCAAAAGAGAGTGCAGTGCGTTTCCCTACGCTCGGCATGCACAGAGGGGCTCTACAGGGCTACGGGACTGGATGTTGCTTAGCAGACCCAGGTGCGCCTGGGGGTACTCAGTGTTCCTGCAGGCAACAGGGTGCCCACTCTAGCCTCCTAGGTGTCCAGAAAACTGTGCTGCCGTTAAAGGTACGCAGAGCACAGGCCACCGGCTCATGGAAACTGCTGCACGCCTCCGCTTCTGCACGGCAAATCAGGGCCTTACTTCCAGGCATGTGTTTCTGCTGGGTGTGCCGTCAGCGACACCGCATGGCAAGATGCTGACTTTCTCCTCGAGCAGAGTGACTGCAGGTACGAGGGCCTCGAAGCATTCAAAGCAGAGTGTTATCACATGGCAGCTCACACAAGGGCCATGACAAAGTCTTCCTGCGCACTTCGGACTCAGCAGGAATGTTGTCCTGAGGCCGTTCGAGGACTCTGGAAATGTAGCTCTCCTCAAGGAACGTACAGTGTGTTGCCCGTCTCTAGGCACTCACAGAGGGCCTCCGAGGGATCAACAAATGGGACTGAAAGTTTCGCAGCCGGCACACAGGGTTCTGGAGGTACTCAGTGAACTTGGAGGGGAAATGATGCATACCCGAGAGGACTAGGAGTCCACAGAATTGTACTTCCTTTAAAATAAAGCATATAAGCGACTAAGAACTCATGGAAATAGCTGTATGCCTCCGTATCTACATGGCTACTAAGGGCCTAAACTGGAGGCAAGTTCACACGTTGAGTTTCCTTTTAGTGCTAGAGCTTGTCAGGCTGACCACACCGCAGTTACGGAAGCACATGGTTTAGACAGCACATTCATTTTCTCCCCAGAAGCATTCTTACAGGGTTTGCAGGCCTATCAAGTACAGGGAATGTCAGGCAGCTTCAAGGCAGCATGAATGCAGCCCTCAAAACGGGAAAGCAAGGCTAGTTCCAGCAGGCCCCCGTTTCCATGGGCACACTCAGCATACCCCACTGTGGTTTCTAACAAGTCCAAAGAGACACAGGTTACCCTGTGTTTCCTTCCCTGAATCAGCTTCTCGAAGTAGGGTGTTCTGCATCAAGTGAACTGCGTCAACCAAGGAACGCCGTAGCTGCTCCTCTGGGCCTTGGCTATTCAAAAGCCTGCAGTGCCATAGGAAGAACAGGACTTAAACTGCAGTCAGAACGCAAGCCGACTTCCTCTAGGAGGCATGGTGACTTCAGGCAGGAGGTCCTGGATGGAATGCGAAGCCAAGGGTTACTCTGAGTGCAGCTCAGACTAGGGCAACGCCTAAGACTTCTACGCCATGTGGGACGTGCCAGAACAGTGTTCTTAAACGTGCGTGAGTGCTGAGGAAATTAAGACGCTCCAAAAGAGAGTGCAGTGCGTTTCCCTACGCTCGGCATGCACAGAGGGGCTCTACAGGGCTACGGGACTGGATGTTGCTTAGCAGACCCAGGTGCGCCTGGGGGTACTCAGTGTTCCTGCAGGCAACAGGGTGCCCACTCTAGCCTCCTAGGTGTCCAGAAAACTGTGCTGCCGTTAAAGGTACGCAGAGCACAGGCCACCGGCTCATGGAAACTGCTGCACGCCTCCGCTTCTGCACGGCAAATCAGGGCCTTACTTCCAGGCATGTGTTTCTGCTGGGTGTGCCGTCAGCGACACCGCATGGCAAGATGCTGACTTTCTCCTCGAGCAGAGTGACTGCAGGTACGAGGGCCTCGAAGCATTCAAAGCAGAGTGTTATTACATGGCAGCTCACAAAAGGGCCATGACAAAGTCTTCCTGAGCATTTCGGACTCAGCAGCAATGTTGTCCAGACGCCGTTCGAGGACTCTGGAAATGTAGCTCACCTCAAGGAACATACAGTGTGTTGCCCGTCTCTAGGCACGCACAGACGGCCTCCAAGGGATCAACAAATGGGACTCGAAGTTTCCAGCCGGCACACAGGGGTCTGGAGGTACTCAGTGAACTTGGAGTGGAAATGATGCATACCCGAGAGCACTGGGAGTCCTCAGAAGTGTACTTCCTTTAAAATAAAGCATATAAGCGACTAAGAACTCTTGGAAAGAGCTGTATGCCTCCGTATCTACATGGCTACTAAGGGCCTAAACTGGAGGCAAGTTCACACGTTGAGTTTCCTTTTAGTGCTAGAGCTTGTCAGGCTGACCACACTGCAGTCACGGAAGCACATGGTTTAGACAGCAATTCATTTTCTCCCCAGAAGCATTCTTACAGGGTTTGCAGGCCTATCAAGTACAGGGAATGTCAGGCAGCTTCAAGGCAGCATGAATGCAGCCCTCAAAACGGGAAAGCAAGGCTAGTTCCAGCAGGCCCCCGTTTCCATGGGCACACTCAGCATACCCCACTGTGGTTTCTAACAAGTCCAAAGAGACACAGGTTACCCTGTGTTTCCTTCCCTGAATCAGCTTCTCGAAGTAGGGTGTTCTGCATCAAGTGAACTGCCTCAACCAAGGAACGCCGTAGCTGCTCCTCTGGGCCTTGGCTATTCAAAAGCCTGCAGTGCCACAGGAAGAACAGGACTTAAACTGCAGTCAGAACGCAAGCCGACTTCCTCTAGGAGGCATGGTGACTTCAGGCAGGAGGTCCTGGATGGAATGCGAAGCCAAGGGTTACTCTGAGTGCAGCTCAGACTAGGGCAACGCCTAAGACTTCTACGCCATGTGGGACGTGCCAGAACAGTGTTCGTAAACGTGCGTGAGTGCTGAGGAAATTAAGACGCTCCAAAAGAGAGTGCAGTGCGTTTCCCTACGCTCGGCATGCACAGAGGGGCTCTACAGGGCTACGGGACTGGATGTTGCTTAGCAGACCCAGGTGCGCCTGGGGGTACTCAGTGTTCCTGCAGGCAACAGGGTGCCCACTCTGGCCTCCTAGGTGTCCAGAAAACTGTGCTGCCGTTAAAGGTACGCAGAGCACAGGCCACCGGCTCATGGAAACTGCTGCACGCCTCCGCTTCTCCACGGCAAATCAGGGCCTTACTTCTAGGCATGTGTTTCTGCTGGGTGTGCCGTCAGCGACACCGCATGGCAAGATGCTGACTTTCTCCTCGAGCAGAGTGACTGCAGGTACGAGGGCCTCGAAACAGTCAAAGCAGAGTGTTATCACATGGCAGCTCACACAAGAGCCATGACAAAGTCTTCCTGGGCACTTCGCAATCACCAGCAATGTTGTCCTGAGGCCGGTCGAGGTCTCTGGAAACGTAGCTCTCCTCAAGGATCGTACAGTGTGTTGCCCGTCTCTAGGCACGCACAGACGGCCTCCGAGGGATCAACAAACGGGACTGGAAGTTTCGCAGCCGGCATACAGGGGTCTGGAGGTACTCAGTGAAGTTGGAGGGGAAATGATGCATACACGAGAGGCCTAAGAGTCCTCAGAAGTGTTCTTCCTTCATAATAAAGCATATAAGCGACTAAGAACTCATGGAAAGAGCTGCATGCCTCCGTATCTACATGGGTACTAAGGGCCTAAACTGGAGGCAAATTCACACGTTGAGTTTCCTTTTAGCGCTAGAGCTTGTCAGGGTGACCACACCGCAAGCGCAGAAGCACCTGGTTTAGGTAGCAAATTCATTTTCTCCCCAGAAGCATTCTTACAGTGTTTACAGGCCTGTCAAGAGCATGGAATATCAGGCAGCTTCAAGGCAGCATGAATGCAGCCTTCAAAATGGGAAAGCAAGGCTAGTTCCAGCAAGCCCCCGTTTCCATGGGCACACTCAGCATACCCCACTGTGGTTTCTAACAAGTCCAAAGAGACACAGGTTACCCTGTGTGTCTTTCCCTGAATCAGCTTCTCTAAGTAGAGTGTTCTGCATCAAGCGAACTGACTCAACCAAGGAACGCCGTAGCTGCTCCTCTGGGCCTTGGCTATTCAAAAGCCTGCAGTGCCACAGGAAGAACAGGACTTAAACTGCAGTCAGAATGCAAGCCGACTTCCTCTAGGAGGCACGGTGATTTCAGGCAGGAGGTCCTGGATGGAATGCGAAGCCGAGGGTTACTCTGAGTGCAGCTCAGACTAGGGCAACGCCTAAGACTTCTACGCCATGTGGGACGTGCCAGAACGGTG
This sequence comes from Globicephala melas, assembly GCF_963455315.2. Lineage (NCBI taxonomy): Eukaryota > Metazoa > Chordata > Mammalia > Artiodactyla > Delphinidae > Globicephala > Globicephala melas. The sequence continues at coordinate 518,374 of NW_027207354.1, forward strand.
TTGGTGAACGTGCGCGAGTGCTGAGGAAATTAAGACGCTCCAAAAGAGAGTGCAGTGCGTTTCCCTACGCTCCGCAAGCAAAGATGGGCTCTACAGGGCTACGGAACTGGATGTTGCTTAGCAGACCCAGGTGCGCCTGGGGGTACTCAGTGTTCCTGCCGGCAACAGGGTGCCCACGCTAGCCTCCTAGGTGTCCAGAAAACTGTGCTGCCGTTAAAGGTACGCAGAGCACAGGCCACCGGCTCATGGAAACTGCTGCACACCTCCGCTTCTGCACGGCAAATCAGGGCCTTACTTCCAGGCATGTGTTTCTGCTGGGTGTGCCGTCAGCGACACCGCATGGCAAGATGCTGACTTTCTCCTCGAGCAGAGTGACTGCAGGTACGAGGGCCTCGAAGCATTCAAAGCAGAGTGTTATCACATGGCAGCTCACACAAGGGCCATGACAAAGTCTTCCTGGGCAGTTCGCACTCACCATCAATGTTGTCCTGAGGCCGGTCGAGGTCTCTGGAAATGTAGCTCTCCTCAAGGAACGTACAGTGTGTTGCCCGTCTCTAGGCACGCACAGACGGCCTCCGAGGGATCAACAAATGGGACTGGAAGTTTCGCAGCCGGCACACAGGGGTCTGGAGGTACTCAGTGAACTTGGAGGGGAAATGATGCATACCCGAGAGGCCTAGGAGTCCTCAGAAGTGTAGTTCCTTTAAAATAAAGCATATAAGCGACTAAGAACTCACGGAAAGAGCTGTATGCCTCCGTATCTACATGGCTACTAAGGGCTTAAACTGGAGGCAAGTTCACACGTTGAGTTTCCTTTTAGTGCTAGAGCTTGTCAGGCTGACCACACCGCAGTCACGGAAGCACCTGGTTTAGACAGCAAATTCATTTTCTCCCCAGAAGCATTCTTACAGGGTTTGCAGACCTATCAAGTGCAGGGAATGTCAGGCAGCTTCAAGGCAGCATGAATGCAGCCTTCAAAACGGGAAACCAAGGCTAGTTCCAGCAGGCCCCCGTTTCCATGGGCACACTCAGCATACCCCACTGTGGTTTCTAACAAGTCCAAAGAGACACAGGTTACCCTGTGTTTCCTTCCGTAAATCAGCTTCTCAAAATAGGGTGTTCTGCATCAAGCGAACTGCCTCAACCAAGGAACGCCGTAGCTGCTCCTCTGGGCCTTGGCTATTCAAAAGCCTGCAGTGCCACAGGAAGAACAGGACTTAAACTGCAGTCAGAACGAAAGCCGACTTGCTCTAGGAGGCATGGTGACTTCGGGCAGGAGGTCCTGGATGGTATGCGAAGCCGAGGGTTACTCTGAGTGCAGCTCAGACTAGGGCAACGCCTAAGACTTCTACGCCATGTGGGACGTGCCAGAACGGTGTTCGTGAACGTGCGCGAGTGCTGAGGAAATTAAGACGCTCCAAAAGAGAGTGCAGTGCGTTTCCCTACGCTCGGCATGCACAGAGGGGCTCTACAGGGCTACGGGACTGGATGTTGCTTAGCAGACCCAGGTGCGCCTGGGGGTACTCAGTGTTCCTGCAGGCAACAGGGTGCCCACTCTAGCCTCCTAGGTGTCCAGAAAACTGTGCTGCCGTTAAAGGTACGCAGAGCACAGGCCACCGGCTCATGGAAACTGCTGCACGCCTCCGCTTCTGCACGGCAAATCAGGGCCTTACTTCCAGGCATGTGTTTCTGCTGGGTGTGCCGTCAGCGACACCGCATGGCAAGATGCTGACTTTCTCCTCGAGCAGAGTGACTGCAGGTACGAGGGCCTCGAAGCATTCAAAGTAGAGTGTTATCACATGGCAGCTCACACAAGGGCCATGACAAAGTCTTCCTGGGCACTTCGGACTCAGCAGCAATGTTGTCCTGAGGCCGTTCGAGGACTCTGGAAATGTAGCTCTCCTCAAGGAACGTACAGTGTGTTGCCCGTCTCTAGGCACGCACAGACGGCCTCCGAGGGATCAACAAATGGGACTGGAAGTTTCGCAGCCGGCACACAGGGGTCTGGAGGTACTCAGTGAACTTGGAGGGGAAATGATGCATACACGAGAGGCCTAGGAGTCCTCAGAAGTGTAGTTCCTTTATAATAAAGCATATAAGCGACTAAGAACTCACGGAAAGAGCTGTATGCCTCCGTATCTACATGGCTACTAAGGGCTTAAACTGGAGGCAAGTTCACACGTTGAGTTTCCTTTTAGCGCTAGAGCTTGTCAGGCTGACCACACCGCAGTCACGGAAGCACCTGGTTTAGACAGCAAATTCATTTTCTCCCCAGAAGCATTCTTACAGGGTTTGCAGGCCTATCAAGTGCAGGGAATGTCAGGCAGCTTCAAGGCAGCATGAATGCAGCCTTCAAAACGGGAAAGCAAGGCTACTTCCAGCAGGCCCCCGTTTCCATGGGCACACTCAGCATACCCCACTGTGGTTTCTAACAAGTCCAAAGAGACACAGGTTACCCTGTGTTTCCTTCCGTAAATCAGCTTCTCAAAATAGGGTGTTCTGCATCAAGCGAACTGCCTCAACCAAGGAACGCCGTAGCTGCTCCTCTGGGCCTTGGCTATTCAAAAGCCTGCAGTGCCACAGGAAGAACAGGACTTAAACTGCAGTCAGAACGCAAGCCGACTTCCTCTAGGAGGCATGGTGACTTCAGGCAGGAGGTCCTGGATGGAATGCGAAGCCAAGGGTTACTCTGAGTGCAGCTCAGACTAGGGCAACGCCTAAGACTTCTACGCCATGTGGGACGTGCCAGAACAGTGTTCGTAAACGTGCGTGAGTGCTGAGGAAATTAAGACGCTCCAAAAGAGAGTGCAGTGCGTTTCCCTACGCTCGGCATGCACAGAGGGGCTCTACAGGGCTACGGGACTGGATGTTGCTTAGCAGACCCAGGTGCGCCTGGGGGTACTCAGTGTTCCTGCAGGCAACAGGGTGCCCACTCTAGCCTCCTAGGTGTCCAGAAAACTGTGCTGCCGTTAAAGGTACGCAGAGCACAGGCCACCGGCTCATGGAAACGGCTGCACGCCTCCGCTTCTGCACGGCAAATCAGGGCCTTACTTCCAGGCATGTGTTTCTGCTGGGTGTGCCGTCAGCGACACCGCATGGCAAGATGCTGACTTTCTCCTCGAGCAGAGTGACTGCAGGTACGAGGGCCTCGAAGCATTCAAAGCAGAGTGTTATCACATGGCAGCTCACACAAGGGCCATGACAAAGTCTTCCTGCGCACTTCGGACTCAGCAGGAATGTTGTCCTGAGGCCGTTCGAGGACTCTGGAAATGTAGCTCTCCTCAAGGAACGTACAGTGTGTTGCCCGTCTCTAGGCACTCACAGAGGGCCTCCGAGGGATCAACAAATGGGACTGAAAGTTTCGCAGCCGGCACACAGGGTTCTGGAGGTACTCAGTGAACTTGGAGGGGAAATGATGCATACCCGAGAGGACTAGGAGTCCTCAGAATTGTACTTCCTTTAAAATAAAGCATATAAGCGACTAAGAACTCATGGAAATAGCTGTATGCCTCCGTATCTACATGGCTACTAAGGGCCTAAACTGGAGGCAAGTTCACACGTTGAGTTTCCTTTTAGTGCTAGAGCTTGTCAGGCTGACCACACCGCAGTTACGGAAGCACATGGTTTAGACAGCACATTCATTTTCTCCCCAGAAGCATTCTTACAGGGTTTGCAGGCCTATCAAGTACAGGGAATGTCAGGCAGCTTCAAGGCAGCATGAATGCAGCCCTCAAAACGGGAAAGCAAGGCTAGTTCCAGCAGGCCCCCGTTTCCATGGGCACACTCAGCATACCCCACTGTGGTTTCTAACAAGTCCAAAGAGACACAGGTTACCCTGTGTTTCCTTCCCTGAATCAGCTTCTCGAAGTAGGGTGTTCTGCATCAAGTGAACTGCGTCAACCAAGGAACGCCGTAGCTGCTCCTCTGGGCCTTGTCTATTCAAAAGCCTGCAGTGCCATAGGAAGAACAGGACTTAAACTGCAGTCAGAACGCAAGCCGACTTCCTCTAGGAGGCATGGTGACTTCAGGCAGGAGGTCCTGGATGGAATGCGAAGCCAAGGGTTACTCTGAGTGCAGCTCAGACTAGGGCAACGCCTAAGACTTCTACGCCATGTGGGACGTGCCAGAACAGTGTTCTTAAACGTGCGTGAGTGCTGAGGAAATTAAGACGCTCCAAAAGAGAGTGCAGTGCGTTTCCCTACGCTCGGCATGCACAGAGGGGCTCTACAGGGCTACGGGACTGGATGTTGCTTAGCAGACCCAGGTGCGCCTGGGGGTACTCAGTGTTCCTGCAGGCAACAGGGTGCCCACTCTAGCCTCCTAGGTGTCCAGAAAACTGTGCTGCCGTTAAAGGTACGCAGAGCACAGGCCACCGGCTCATGGAAACTGCTGCACGCCTCCGCTTCTGCACGGCAAATCAGGGCCTTACTTCCAGGCATGTGTTTCTGCTGGGTGTGCCGTCAGCGACACCGCATGGCAAGATGCTGACTTTCTCCTCGAGCAGAGTGACTGCAGGTACGAGGGCCTCGAAGCATTCAAAGCAGAGTGTTATTACATGGCAGCTCACAAAAGGGCCATGACAAAGTCTTCCTGAGCATTTCGGACTCAGCAGCAATGTTGTCCAGACGCCGTTCGAGGACTCTGGAAATGTAGCTCACCTCAAGGAACATACAGTGTGTTGCCCGTCTCTAGGCACGCACAGACGGCCTCCAAGGGATCAACAAATGGGACTCGAAGTTTCCAGCCGGCACACAGGGGTCTGGAGGTACTCAGTGAACTTGGAGTGGAAATGATGCATACCCGAGAGCACTGGGAGTCCTCAGAAGTGTACTTCCTTTAAAATAAAGCATATAAGCGACTAAGAACTCTTGGAAAGAGCTGTATGCCTCCGTATCTACATGGCTACTAAGGGCCTAAACTGGAGGCAAGTTCACACGTTGAGTTTCCTTTTAGTGCTAGAGCTTGTCAGGCTGACCACACTGCAGTCACGGAAGCACATGGTTTAGACAGCAATTCATTTTCTCCCCAGAAGCATTCTTACAGGGTTTGCAGGCCTATCAAGTACAGGGAATGTCAGGCAGCTTCAAGGCAGCATGAATGCAGCCCTCAAAACGGGAAAGCAAGGCTAGTTCCAGCAGGCCCCCGTTTCCATGGGCACACTCAGCATACCCCACTGTGGTTTCTAACAAGTCCAAAGAGACACAGGTTACCCTGTGTTTCCTTCCCTGAATCAGCTTCTCGAAGTAGGGTGTTCTGCATCAAGTGAACTGCCTCAACCAAGGAACGCCGTAGCTGCTCCTCTGGGCCTTGTCTATTCAAAAGCCTGCAGTGCCACAGGAAGAACAGGACTTAAACTGCAGTCAGAACGCAAGCCGACTTCCTCTAGGAGGCATGGTGACTTCAGGCAGGAGGTCCTGGATGGAATGCGAAGCCAAGGGTTACTCTGAGTGCAGCTCAGACTAGGGCAACGCCTAAGACTTCTACGCCATGTGGGACGTGCCAGAACAGTGTTCGTAAACGTGCGTGAGTGCTGAGGAAATTAAGACGCTCCAAAAGAGAGTGCAGTGCGTTTCCCTACGCTCGGCATGCACAGAGGGGCTCTACAGGGCTACGGGACTGGATGTTGCTTAGCAGACCCAGGTGCGCCTGGGGGTACTCAGTGTTCCTGCAGGCAACAGGGTGCCCACTCTAGCCTCCTAGGTGTCCAGAAAACTGTGCTGCCGTTAAAGGTACGCAGAGCACAGGCCACCGGCTCATGGAAACTGCTGCACGCCTCCGCTTCTCCACGGCAAATCAGGGCCTTACTTCTAGGCATGTGTTTCTGCTGGGTGTGCCGTCAGCGACACCGCATGGCAAGATGCTGACTTTCTCCGCGAGCAGAGTGACTGCAGGTACGAGGGCCTCGAAACAGTCAAAGCAGAGTGTTATCACATGGCAGCTCACACAAGAGCCATGACAAAGTCTTCCTGGGCACTTCGCAATCACCAGCAATGTTGTCCTGAGGCCGGTCGAGGTCTCTGGAAACGTAGCTCTCCTCAAGGATCGTACAGTGTGTTGCCCGTCTCTAGGCACGCACAGACGGCCTCCGAGGGATCAACAAACGGGACTGGAAGTTTCGCAGCCGGCACACAGGGGTCTGGAGGTACTCAGTGAAGTTGGAGGGGAAATGATGCATACACGAGAGGCCTAAGAGTCCTCAGAAGTGTTCTTCCTTCATAATAAAGCATATAAGCGACTAAGAACTCATGGAAAGAGCTGCATGCCTCCGTATCTACATGGGTACTAAGGGCCTAAACTGGAGGCAAATTCACACGTTGAGTTTCCTTTTAGCGCTAGAGCTTGTCAGGGTGACCACACCGCAAGCGCAGAAGCACCTGGTTTAGGTAGCAAATTCATTTTCTCCCCAGAAGCATTCTTACAGTGTTTACAGGCCTGTCAAGAGCATGGAATATCAGGCAGCTTCAAGGCAGCATGAATGCAGCCTTCAAAATGGGAAAGCAAGGCTAGTTCCAGCAAGCCCCCGTTTCCATGGGCACACTCAGCATACCCCACTGTGGTTTCTAACAAGTCCAAAGAGACACAGGTTACCCTGTGTGTCTTTCCCTGAATCAGCTTCTCTAAGTAGAGTGTTCTGCATCAAGCGAACTGACTCAACCAAGGAACGCCGTAGCTGCTCCTCTGGGCCTTGGCTATTCAAAAGCCTGCAGTGCCACAGGAAGAACAGGACTTAAACTGCAGTCAGAATGCAAGCCGACTTCCTCTAGGAGGCACGGTGATTTCAGGCAGGAGGTCCTGGATGGAATGCGAAGCCGAGGGTTACTCTGAGTGCAGCTCAGACTAGGGCAACGCCTAAGACTTCTACGCCATGTGGGACGTGCCAGAACGGTGTTCGTGAACGTGCGCGAGTGCTGAGGAAATTAAGACGCTCCAAAAGAGAGTGCAGTGCGTTTCCCTACGCTCCGCAAGCAAAGATGGGCTCTACAGGGCTACGGGACTGGATGTTGCTTAGCAGACCCAGGTGCGCCTGGGGGTACTCAGTGTTCCTGCAGGCAACAGGGTGCCCACGCTAGCCTCCTAGGTGTCCAGAAAACTGTGCTGCCGTTAAAGGTACGCAGAGCACAGGCCACCGGCTCATGGAAACTGCTGCACGCCTCCGCTTCTGCACGGCAAATCAGGGCCTTACTTCCAGGCATGTGTTTCTGCTGGGTGTGCCGTCAGCGACACCGCATGGCAAGATGCTGACTTTCTCCTCGAGCAGAGTGACTGCAGGTACGAGGGCCTCGAAGCATTCAAAGCAGAGTGTTATCACATGGCAGCTCACACAAGGGCCATGACAAAGTCTTCCTGGGCACTTCGGACTCAGCAGTAATGTTGTCCTGAGGCCGTTCGAGGACTGGAAATGTAGCTCTCCTCAAGGAACGTACAGTGTGTTGCCCGTCTCTAGGCACGCACAGACGGCCTCCGAGGGATCAACAAATGGGACTGGAAGTTTCGCAGCCGGCACACAGGGGTCTGGAGGTACTCAGTGAACTTGGAGGGGAAATGATGCATACCCGAGAGCACTGGGAGTCCTCAGAAGTGTACTTCCTTTAAAATAAAGCATATAAGCGACTAAGAACTCATGGAAAGAGCTGTATGCCTCTGTATCTACATGGCTACTAAGGGCCTAAACTGGAGGCAAGTTCACACGTTGAGTTTCCTTTTAGTGCTAGAGCTTGTCAGGCTGACCACACCGCAGTCACGGAAGCACATGGTTTAGACAGCAAATTCATTTTCTCCCCAGAAGCATTCTTACAGGGTTTGCAGGCCTATCAAGTGAAGGGAATGTCAGGCAGCTTCAAGGCAGCATGAATGCAGCCTTCAAAATGGGAAAGCAAGGCTAGTTCCAGCAGGCCCCCGTTTCCATGGGCACACTCAGCATACCCCCCTGTGGTTTCTAACAAGTCCAAAGAGACACAGGTTACCCTGTGTTTCCTTCCCTGAATCAGCTTCTCAAAGTAGGATGTTCTGCATCAAGCGAACTGCCTCAACCAAGGAACGCCGTAGCTGCTCCTCTGGGCCTTGGCTATTCAAAAGCCTGCAGTGCCACAGGAAGAACAGGACTTAAACTGCAGTCAGAACGCAAGCCGACTTCCTCTAGGAGGCATGGTGACTTCAGGCAGGAGGTCCTGGATGGAATGCGAAGCCGAGGGTTACTCTGAGTGCAGCTCAGACTAGGGCAACGCCTAAGACTTCTACGCCATGTGGGACGTGCCAGAACGGTGTTCGTGAACGTGCGCGAGTGCTGAGGAAATTAAGACGCTCGAAAAGAGAGTGCAGTGCGTTTCCCTACGCTCGGCATGCACAGAGGGGCTCTAAAGGGCTATGGGACTGGATGTTGCTTAGCAGACCCAGGTGAGCCTGCGGCTACTCAGTGTTCCTGCCGGCAACAGGGTGCCCACGCTAGCTTCCTAGGTGTCCACGTTAAAGGTACGCAGAGCACAGGCCACCGGCTCATGGAAACTGCTGCACGCCTCCGCTTCTGCACGGCAAATCAGGGCCTTACTTCCAGGCATGTGTTTCTGCTGGGTGTGCCGTCAGCGACACCGCATGGCAAGATGCTGACTTTCTCCTCGAGCAGAGTGACTGCAGGTACGAGGGCCTCGAAGCATTCAAAGCAGAGTGTTATCACATGGCAGCTCACACAAGGGCCATGACAAAGTCTTCCTGAGCATTTCGGACTCAGCAGCAATGTTGTCCTGAGGCCGTTCGAGGACTCTGGAAATGTAGCTCACCTCAAGGAACATACAGTGTGTTGCCCGTCTCTAGGCACGCACAGACGGCCTCCAAGGGATCAACAAATGGGACTCGAAGTTTCGCAGCCGGCACAAAGGGGTCTGGAGGTACTCAGTGAACTTGGAGGGGAAATGATGCATACCCGAGAGCACTGGGAGTCCTCAGAAGTGTACTTCCTTTAAAATAAAGCATATAAGCGACTAAGAACTCTTGGAAAGAGCTGTATGCCTCTGTATCTACATGGCTACTAAGGGCCTAAACTGGAGGCAAGTTCACACGTTGAGTTTCCTTTTAGTGCTAGAGCTTGTCAGGCTGACCACACCGCAGTCACGGAAGCACCTGGTTTAGACAGCAAATTCATTTTCTCCCCAGAAGCCTTCTTACAGGGTTTTCAGGCCTATCAAGTGAAGGGAATGTCAGGCAGCTTCAACGCAGCATGAATGCAGCCTTCAAAACGGGAAAGCAAGGCTAGTTCCAGCAGGCCCCCGTTTCCATGGGCACACTCAGCATACCCCACTGTGGTTTCTAACAAGTCCAAAGAGACACAGGTTACCCTGTGTTTCCTTCCCTGAATCAGCTTCTCAAAGTAGGGTGTTCTGCATCAAGCGAACTGCCTCAACCAAGGAACGCCGTAGCTGCTCCTCTGGGCCTTGGCTATTCAAAAGCCTGCAGTGCCACAGGAAGAACAGGACTTAAACTGCAGTCAGAACGCAAGCCGACTTCCTCTAGGAGGCATGGTGACTTCAGGCAGGAGGTCCTGGATGGAATGCGAAGCCGAGGGTTACTCTGAGTGCAGCTCAGACTAGGGCAACGCCTAAGACTTCTATGCCATGTGGGACGTGCCAGAACGGTGTTCGTGAACGTGCGCGAGTGCTGAGGAAATTAAGACGCTCCAAAAGAGAGTGCAGTGCGTTTCCCTACGCTCGGCATGCACAGAGGGGCTCTACAGGGCTACGGGACTGGATGTTGCTTAGCAGACCCAGGTGCGCCTGGGGCTACTCAGTGTTCCTGCCGGCAACAGGGTGCCCACGCTAGCCTCCTATGTGTCCAGAAAACTGTGCTGCCGTTAAAGGTACGCAGAGCACAGGCCCCCGGCTCATGCAAACTGCTGCACGCCTCCGCTTCAGCACGGCAAATCAGGGCCTTACTTCCAGGCATGTGTTTCTGCTGGGTGTGCCGTCATCGACACCGCATAGCAAGATGCTGACTTTCTCCTCGAGCAGAGTGACTGCAGGTACGAGGGCCTCGAAGCATTCAAAGCAGAGTGTTATCACATGGCAGCTCACACAAGGGCCATGACAAAGTCTTCCTGGGCACTTCGGACTCAGCAGCAATGTTGTCCTGAGGCCGTTCGAGGACTCTGGAAATGTAGCTCTCCTCAAGGAACGTACAGTGTGTTGCCCGTCTCTAGGCACGCACAGACGGCCTCCGAGGGATCAACAAATGGGACTGGAAGTTTCGCAGCCGGCACACAGGGGTCTGGAGGTACTCAGTGAACTTGGAGGGGAAATGATGCATACCCGAGAGACCTAGGAGTCCTCAGAAGTGTAGTTCCTTTAAAATAAAGCATATAAGCGACTAAGAACTCACGGAAAGAGCTGTATGCCTCCGTATCTACATGGCTACTAAGGGCTTAAACTGGAGGCAAGTTCACACGTTGAGTTTCCTTTTAGCGCTAGAGCTTGTCAGGCTGACCACACCGCAGTCACGGAAGCACCTGGTTTAGACAGCAAATTCATTTTCTCCCCAGAAGCATTCTTACAGGGTTTGCAGGCCTATCAAGTGCAGGGAATGTCAGGCAGCTTCAAGGCAGCATGAATGCAGCCTTCAAAACGGGAAAGCAAGGCTAGTTCCAGCAGGCCCCCGTTTCCATGGGCACACTCAGCATACCCCACTGTGGTTTCTAACAAGTCCAAAGAGACACAGGTTACCCTGTGTTTCCTTCCCTGAATCAGCTTCTCGAAGTAGGGTGTTCTGCATCAAGCGAACTGCCTCAAACAAGGAACGCCGTAGCTGCTCCTCTGGGCCTTGGCTATTCAAAAGCCTGCAGTGCCACAGGAAGAACAGGACTTAAACTGCAGTCAGAACGCAAGCCGACTTCCTCTAGGAGGCATGGTGACTTCAGGCAGGAGGTCCTGGATGGAATGCGAAGCCGAGGGTTACTCTGAGTGCAGCTCAGACTAGGGCAACGCCTAAGACTTCTACGCCATGTGGGACGTGCCAGAACGGTGTTCGTGAACGTGTGCGAGTGCTGAGGAAATTAAGACGCTCCAAAAGAGAGTGCAGTGCGTTTCCCTACGCTCGGCATGCACAGAGGGGCTCTAAAGGGCTACGGGACTGGATGTTGCTTAGCAGACCCAGGTGCGCCTGGGGCTACTCAGTGTTCCTGCCGGCAACAGGGTGCCCACGCTACCTTCCTAGGTGTCCACGTTACAGGTACGCAGAGCACAGGCCCCCGGCTCATGGAAACTGCTGCACGCCTCCGCTTCTGCACGGCAAATCAGGGCCTTACTTCCAGGCATGTGTTTCTGCTGGGTGTGCCGTCAGCGACACCGCATGGCAAGATGCTGACTTTCTCCTCGAGCAGAGTGACTGCAGGTACGAGGGCCTCGAAGCATTCAAAGCAGAGTGTTATCACATGGCAGCTCACACAAGAGCCATGACAAAGTCTACCTGGGCACTTCGGACTCAGCAGCAATGTTGTCCTGAGGCCGTTCGAGGACTCTGGAAATGTAGCTCTCCTCAAGGAACGTACAGTGTGTTGCCCGTCTCTAGGCACGCACAGACGGCCTCCGAGGGATCAACAAATGGGACTGGAAGTTTCGCAGCCGGCACACAGGGGTCTGGAGGTACTCAGTGAACTTGGAGGGGAAATGATGCATACCCGAGAGGCCTAGGAGTCCTCAGAAGTGTAGTTCCTTTAAAATAAAGCATATAAGCGACTAAGAACTCACGGAAAGAGCTGTATGCCTCCGTATCTACATGGCTACTAAGGGCTTAAACTGGAGGCAAGTTCACACGTTGAGTTTCCTTTTAGTGCTAGAGCTTGTCAGGCTGACCACACCGCAGTCACGGAAGCACCTGGTTTAGACAGCAAATTCATTTTCTCCCCAGAAGCATTCTTACAGGGTTTGCAGGCCTATCAAGTGCAGGGAATGTCAGGCAGCTTCAAGGCAGCATGAATGCAGCCTTCAAAACGGGAAACCAAGGCTAGTTCCAGCAGGCCCCCGTTTCCATGGGCACACTCAGCATACCCCACTGTGGTTTCTAACAAGTCCAAAGAGACACAGGTTACCCTGTGTTTCCTTCCGTAAATCAGCTTCTCAAAATAGGGTGTTCTGCATCAAGCGAACTGCCTCAACCAAGGAACGCCGTAGCTGCTCCTCTGGGCCTTGGCTATTCAAAAGCCTGCAGTGCCATAGGAAGAACAGGACTTAAACTGCAGTCAGAACGAAAGCCGACTTGCTCTTGGAGGCATGGTGACTTCGGGCAGGAGGTCCTGGATGGTATGCGAAGCCGAGGGTTACTCTGAGTGCAGCTCAGACTAGGGCAACGCCTAAGACTTCTACGCCATGTGGGACGTGCCAGAACGGTGTTCGTGAACGTGCGCGAGTGCTGAGGAAATTAAGACGCTCCAAAAGAGAGTGCAGTGCGTTTCCCTACGCTCGGCATGCACAGAGGGGCTCTACAGGGCTACGGGACTGGATGTTGCTTAGCAGACCCAGGTGCGCCTGGGGGTACTCAGTGTTCCTGCAGGCAACAGGGTGCCCACTCTAGCCTCCTAGGTGTCCAGAAAACTGTGCTGCCGTTAAAGGTACGCAGAGCACAGGCCACCGGCTCATGGAAACTGCTGCACGCCTCCGCTTCTGCACGGCAAATCAGGGCCTTACTTCCAGGCATGTGTTTCTGCTGGGTGTGCCGTCAGCGACACCGCATGGCAAGATGCTGACTTTCTCCTCGAGCAGAGTGACTGCAGGTACGAGGGCCTCGAAGCATTCAAAGCAGAGTGTTATCACATGGCAGCTCACACAAGGGCCATGACAAAGTCTTCCTGGGCACTTCGGACTCAGCAGCAATGTTGTCCTGAGGCCGTTCGAGGACTCTGGAAATGTAGCTCTCCTCAAGGAACGTACAGTGTGTTGCCCGTCTCTAGGCACGCACAGACGGCCTCCGAGGGATCAACAAATGGGACTGGAAGTTTCGCAGCCGGCACACAGGGGTCTGGAGGTACTCAGTGAACTTGGAGGGGAAATGATGCATACACGAGAGGCCTAGGAGTCCTCAGAAGTGTAGTTCCTTTATAATAAAGCATATAAGCGACTAAGAACTCACGGAAAGAGCTGTATGCCTCCGTATCTACATGGCTACTAAGGGCTTAAACTGGAGGCAAGTTCACACGTTGAGTTTCCTTTTAGAGCTAGAGCTTGTCAGGCTGACCACACCGCAGTCACGGAAGCACCTCGTTTAGACAGCAAATTCATTTTCTCCCCAGAAGCATTCTTACAGGGTTTGCAGGCCTATCAAGTGCAGGGAATGTCAGGCAGCTTCAAGGCAGCATGAATGCAGCCTTCAAAACGGGAAAGCAAGGCTAGTTCCAGCAGGCCCCCGTTTCCATGGGCACACTCAGCATACCCCACTGTGGTTTCTAACAAGTCCAAAGAGACACAGGTTACCCTGTGTTTCCTTCCGTAAATCAGCTTCTCAAAATAGGGTGTTCTGCATCAAGCGAACTGCCTCAACCAAGGAACGCCGTAGCTGCTCCTCTGGGCCTTGGCTATTCAAAAGCCTGCAGTGCCACAGGAAGAACAGGACTTAAACTGCAGTCAGAACGCAAGCCGACTTCCTCTAGGAGGCATGGTGACTTCAGGCAGGAGGTCCTGGATGGAATGCGAAGCCAAGGGTTACTCTGAGTGCAGCTCAGACTAGGGCAACGCCTAAGACTTCTACGCCATGTGGGACGTGCCAGAACAGTGTTCGTAAACGTGCGTGAGTGCTGAGGAAATTAAGACGCTCCAAAAGAGAGTGCAGTGCGTTTCCCTACGCTCGGCATGCACAGAGGGGCTCTACAGGGCTACGGGACTGGATGTTGCTTAGCAGACCCAGGTGCGCCTGGGGGTACTCAGTGTTCCTGCAGGCAACAGGGTGCCCACTCTAGCCTCCTAGGTGTCCAGAAAACTGTGCTGCCGTTAAAGGTACGCAGAGCACAGGCCACCGGCTCATGGAAACGGCTGCACGCCTCCGCTTCTGCACGGCAAATCAGGGCCTTACTTCCAGGCATGTGTTTCTGCTGGGTGTGCCGTCAGCGACACCGCATGGCAAGATGCTGACTTTCTCCTCGAGCAGAGTGACTGCAGGTACGAGGGCCTCGAAGCATTCAAAGCAGAGTGTTATCACATGGCAGCTCACACAAGGGCCATGACAAAGTCTTCCTGCGCACTTCGGACTCAGCAGGAATGTTGTCCTGAGGCCGTTCGAGGACTCTGGAAATGTAGCTCTCCTCAAGGAACGTACAGTGTGTTGCCCGTCTCTAGGCACTCACAGAGGGCCTCCGAGGGATCAACAAATGGGACTGAAAGTTTCGCAGCCGGCACACAGGGTTCTGGAGGTACTCAGTGAACTTGGAGGGGAAATGATGCATACCCGAGAGGACTAGGAGTCCTCAGAATTGTACTTCCTTTAAAATAAAGCATATAAGCGACTAAGAACTCATGGAAATAGCTGTATGCCTCCGTATCTACATGGCTACTAAGGGCCTAAACTGGAGGCAAGTTCACACGTTGAGTTTCCTTTTAGTGCTAGAGCTTGTCAGGCTGACCACACCGCAGTTACGGAAGCACATGGTTTAGACAGCACATTCATTTTCTCCCCAGAAGCATTCTTACAGGGTTTGCAGGCCTATCAAGTACAGGGAATGTCAGGCAGCTTCAAGGCAGCATGAATGCAGCCCTCAAAACGGGAAAGCAAGGCTAGTTCCAGCAGGCCCCCGTTTCCATGGGCACACTCAGCATACCCCACTGTGGTTTCTAACAAGTCCAAAGAGACACAGGTTACCCTGTGTTTCCTTCCCTGAATCAGCTTCTCGAAGTAGGGTGTTCTGCATCAAGTGAACTGCGTCAACCAAGGAACGCCGTAGCTGCTCCTCTGGGCCTTGTCTATTCAAAAGCCTGCAGTGCCATAGGAAGAACAGGACTTAAACTGCAGTCAGAACGCAAGCCGACTTCCTCTAGGAGGCATGGTGACTTCAGGCAGGAGGTCCTGGATGGAATGCGAAGCCAAGGGTTACTCTGAGTGCAGCTCAGACTAGGGCAACGCCTAAGACTTCTACGCCATGTGGGACGTGCCAGAACAGTGTTCTTAAACGTGCGTGAGTGCTGAGGAAATTAAGACGCTCCAAAAGAGAGTGCAGTGCGTTTCCCTACGCTCGGCATGCACAGAGGGGCTCTACAGGGCTACGGGACTGCATGTTGCTTAGCAGACCCAGGTGCGCCTGGGGGTACTCAGTGTTCCTGCAGGCAACAGGGTGCCCACTCTAGCCTCCTAGGTGTCCAGAAAACTGTGCTGCCGTTAAAGGTACGCAGAGCACAGGCCACCGGCTCATGGAAACTGCTGCACGCCTCCGCTTCTGCACGGCAAATCAGGGCCTTACTTCCAGGCATGTGTTTCTGCTGGGTGTGCCGTCAGCGACACCGCATGGCAAGATGCTGACTTTCTCCTCGAGCAGAGTGACTGCAGGTACGAGGGCCTCGAAGCATTCAAAGCAGAGTGTTATTACATGGCAGCTCACAAAAGGGCCATGACAAAGTCTTCCTGAGCATTTCGGACTCAGCAGCAATGTTGTCCAGACGCCGTTCGAGGACTCTGGAAATGTAGCTCACCTCAAGGAACATACAGTGTGTTGCCCGTCTCTAGGCACGCACAGACGGCCTCCAAGGGATCAACAAATGGGACTCGAAGTTTCCAGCCGGCACACAGGGGTCTGGAGGTACTCAGTGAACTTGGAGTGGAAATGATGCATACCCGAGAGCACTGGGAGTCCTCAGAAGTGTACTTCCTTTAAAATAAAGCATATAAGCGACTAAGAACTCTTGGAAAGAGCTGTATGCCTCCGTATCTACATGGCTACTAAGGGCCTAAACTGGAGGCAAGTTCACACGTTGAGTTTCCTTTTAGTGCTAGAGCTTGTCAGGCTGACCACACTGCAGTCACGGAAGCACATGGTTTAGACAGCAATTCATTTTTTCCCCAGAAGCATTCTTACAGGGTTTGCAGGCCTATCAAGTACAGGGAATGTCAGGCAGCTTCAAGGCAGCATGAATGCAGCCCTCAAAACGGGAAAGCAAGGCTAGTTCCAGCAGGCCCCCGTTTCCATGGGCACACTCAGCATACCCCACTGTGGTTTCTAACAAGTCCAAAGAGACACAGGTTACCCTGTGTTTCCTTCCCTGAATCAGCTTCTCGAAGTAGGGTGTTCTGCATCAAGTGAACTGCCTCAACCAAGGAACGCCGTAGCTGCTCCTCTGGGCCTTGTCTATTCAAAAGCCTGCAGTGCCACAGGAAGAACAGGACTTAAACTGCAGTCAGAACGCAAGCCGACTTCCTCTAGGAGGCATGGTGACTTCAGGCAGGAGGTCCTGGATGGAATGCGAAGCCAAGGGTTACTCTGAGTGCAGCTCAGACTAGGGCAACGCCTAAGACTTCTACGCCATGTGGGACGTGCCAGAACAGTGTTCGTAAACGTGCGTGAGTGCTGAGGAAATTAAGACGCTCCAAAAGAGAGTGCAGTGCGTTTCCCTACGCTCGGCATGCACAGAGGGGCTCTACAGGGCTACGGGACTGGATGTTGCTTAGCAGACCCAGGTGCGCCTGGGGGTACTCAGTGTTCCTGCAGGCAACAGGGTGCCCACTCTAGCCTCCTAGGTGTCCAGAAAACTGTGCTGCCGTTAAAGGTACGCAGAGCACAGGCCACCGGCTCATGGAAACTGCTGCACGCCTCCGCTTCTCCACGGCAAATCAGGGCCTTACTTCTAGGCATGTGTTTCTGCTGGGTGTGCCGTCAGCGACACCGCATGGCAAGATGCTGACTTTCTCCGCGAGCAGAGTGACTGCAGGTACGAGGGCCTCGAAACAGTCAAAGCAGAGTGTTATCACATGGCAGCTCACACAAGAGCCATGACAAAGTCTTCCTGGGCACTTCGCAATCACCAGCAATGTTGTCCTGAGGCCGGTCGAGGTCTCTGGAAACGTAGCTCTCCTCAAGGATCGTACAGTGTGTTGCCCGTCTCTAGGCACGCACAGACGGCCTCCGAGGGATCAACAAACGGGACTGGAAGTTTCGCAGCCGGCACACAGGGGTCTGGAGGTACTCAGTGAAGTTGGAGGGGAAATGATGCATACACGAGAGGCCTAAGAGTCCTCAGAAGTGTTCTTCCTTCATAATAAAGCATATAAGCGACTAAGAACTCATGGAAAGAGCTGCATGCCTCCGTATCTACATGGGTACTAAGGGCCTAAACTGGAGGCAAATTCACACGTTGAGTTTCCTTTTAGCGCTAGAGCTTGTCAGGGTGACCACACCGCAAGCGCAGAAGCACCTGGTTTAGGTAGCAAATTCATTTTCTCCCCAGAAGCATTCTTACAGTGTTTACAGGCCTGTCAAGAGCATGGAATATCAGGCAGCTTCAAGGCAGCATGAATGCAGCCTTCAAAATGGGAAAGCAAGGCTAGTTCCAGCAAGCCCCCGTTTCCATGGGCACACTCAGCATACCCCACTGTGGTTTCTAACAAGTCCAAAGAGACACAGGTTACCCTGTGTGTCTTTCCCTGAATCAGCTTCTCTAAGTAGAGTGTTCTGCATCAAGCGAACTGACTCAACCAAGGAACGCCGTAGCTGCTCCTCTGGGCCTTGGCTATTCAAAAGCCTGCAGTGCCACAGGAAGAACAGGACTTAAACTGCAGTCAGAATGCAAGCCGACTTCCTCTAGGAGGCACGGTGATTTCAGGCAGGAGGTCCTGGATGGAATGCGAAGCCGAGGGTTACTCTGAGTGCAGCTCAGACTAGGGCAACGCCTAAGACTTCTACGCCATGTGGGACGTGCCAGAACGGTGTTCGTGAACGTGCGCGAGTGCTGAGGAAATTAAGACGCTCCAAAAGAGAGTGCAGTGCGTTTCCCTACGCTCCGCAAGCAAAGATGGGCTCTACAGGGCTACGGGACTGGATGTTGCTTAGCAGACCCAGGTGCGCCTGGGGGTACTCAGTGTTCCTGCCGGCAACAGGGTGCCCACGCTAGCCTCCTAGGTGTCCAGAAAACTGTGCTGCCGTTAAAGGTACGCAGAGCACAGGCCACCGGCTCATGGAAACTGCTGCACGCCTCCGCTTCTGCACGGCAAATCAGGGCCTTACTTCCAGGCATGTGTTTCTGCTGGGTGTGCCGTCAGCGACACCGCATGGCAAGATGCTGACTTTCTCCTCGAGCAGAGTGACTGCAGGTACGAGGGCCTCGAAGCATTCAAAGCAGAGTGTTATCACATGGCAGCTCACACAAGGGCCATGACAAAGTCTTCCTGGGCACTTCGGACTCAGCAGTAATGTTGTCCTGAGGCCGTTCGAGGACTGGAAATGTAGCTCTCCTCAAGGAACGTACAGTGTGTTGCCCGTCTCTAGGCACGCACAGACGGCCTCCGAGGGATCAACAAATGGGACTGGAAGTTTCGCAGCCGGCACACAGGGGTCTGGAGGTACTCAGTGAACTTGGAGGGGAAATGATGCATACCCGAGAGGCCTAGGAGTCCTCAGAAGTGTACTTCCTTTAAAATAAAGCATATAAGCGACTAAGAACTCATGGAAAGAGCTGTATGCCTCTGTATCTACATGGCTACTAAGGGCCTAAACTGGAGGCAAGTTCACACGTTGAGTTTCCTTTTAGTGCTAGAGCTTGTCAGGCTGACCACACCGCAGTCACGGAAGCACCTGGTTTAGACAGCAAATTCATTTTCTCCCCAGAAGCATTCTTACAGGGTTTGCAGGCCTATCAAGTGAAGGGAATGTCAGGCAGCTTCAAGGCAGCATGAATGCAGCCTTCAAAATGGGAAAGCAAGGCTAGTTCCAGCAGGCCCCCGTTTCCATGGGCACACTCAGCATACCCCCCTGTGGTTTCTAACAAGTCCAAAGAGACACAGGTTACCCTGTGTTTCCTTCCCTGAATCAGCTTCTCAAAGTAGGATGTTCTGCATCAAGCGAACTGCCTCAACCAAGGAACGCCGTAGCTGCTCCTCTGGGCCTTGGCTATTCAAAAGCCTGCAGTGCCACAGGAAGAACAGGACTTAAACTGCAGTCAGAACGCAAGCCGACTTCCTCTAGGAGGCATGGTGACTTCAGGCAGGAGGTCCTGGATGGAATGCGAAGCCGAGGGTTACTCTGAGTGCAGCTCAGACTAGGGCAACGCCTAAGACTTCTACGCCATGTGGGACGTGCCAGAACGGTGTTCGTGAACGTGCGCGAGTGCTGAGGAAATTAAGACGCTCGAAAAGAGAGTGCAGTGCGTTTCCCTACGCTCGGCATGCACAGAGGGGCTCTAAAGGGCTATGGGACTGGATGTTGCTTAGCAGACCCAGGTGAGCCTGCGGCTACTCAGTGTTCCTGCCGGCAACAGGGTGCCCACGCTAGCTTCCTAGGTGTCCACGTTAAAGGTACGCAGAGCACAGGCCACCGGCTCATGGAAACTGCTGCACGCCTCCGCTTCTGCACGGCAAATCAGGGCCTTACTTCCAGGCATGTGTTTCTGCTGGGTGTGCCGTCAGCGACACCGCATGGCAAGATGCTGACTTTCTCCTCGAGCAGAGTGACTGCAGGTACGAGGGCCTCGAAGCATTCAAAGCAGAGTGTTATCACATGGCAGCTCACACAAGGGCCATGACAAAGTCTTCCTGAGCATTTCGGACTCAGCAGCAATGTTGTCCTGAGGCCGTTCGAGGACTCTGGAAATGTAGCTCACCTCAAGGAACATACAGTGTGTTGCCCGTCTCTAGGCACGCACAGACGGCCTCCAAGGGATCAACAAATGGGACTCGAAGTTTCGCAGCCGGCACAAAGGGGTCTGGAGGTACTCAGTGAACTTGGAGGGGAAATGATGCATACCCGAGAGCACTGGGAGTCCTCAGAAGTGTACTTCCTTTAAAATAAAGCATATAAGCGACTAAGAACTCTTGGAAAGAGCTGTATGCCTCTGTATCTACATGGCTACTAAGGGCCTAAACTGGAGGCAAGTTCACACGTTGAGTTTCCTTTTAGTGCTAGAGCTTGTCAGGCTGACCACACCGCAGTCACGGAAGCACCTGGTTTAGACAGCAAATTCATTTTCTCCCCAGAAGCCTTCTTACAGGGTTTTCAGGCCTATCAAGTGAAGGGAATGTCAGGCAGCTTCAACGCAGCATGAATGCAGCCTTCAAAACGGGAAAGCAAGGCTAGTTCCAGCAGGCCCCCGTTTCCATGGGCACACTCAGCATACCCCACTGTGGTTTCTAACAAGTCCAAAGAGACACAGGTTACCCTGTGTTTCCTTCCCTGAATCAGCTTCTCAAAGTAGGGTGTTCTGCATCAAGCGAACTGCCTCAACCAAGGAACGCCGTAGCTGCTCCTCTGGGCCTTGGCTATTCAAAAGCCTGCAGTGCCACAGGAAGAACAGGACTTAAACTGCAGTCAGAACGCAAGCCGACTTCCTCTAGGAGGCATGGTGACTTCAGGCAGGAGGTCCTGGATGGAATGCGAAGCCGAGGGTTACTCTGAGTGCAGCTCAGACTAGGGCAACGCCTAAGACTTCTATGCCATGTGGGACGTGCCAGAACGGTGTTCGTGAACGTGCGCGAGTGCTGAGGAAATTAAGACGCTCCAAAAGAGAGTGCAGTGCGTTTCCCTACGCTCGGCATGCACAGAGGGGCTGTACAGGGCTACGGGACTGGATGTTGCTTAGCAGACCCAGGTGCGCCTGGGGCTACTCAGTGTTCCTGCCGGCAACAGGGTGCCCACGCTAGCCTCCTATGTGTCCAGAAAACTGTGCTGCCGTTAAAGGTACGCAGAGCACAGGCCCCCGGCTCATGCAAACTGCTGCACGCCTCCGCTTCAGCACGGCAAATCAGGGCCTTACTTCCAGGCATGTGTTTCTGCTGGGTGTGCCGTCATCGACACCGCATAGCAAGATGCTGACTTTCTCCTCGAGCAGAGTGACTGCAGGTACGAGGGCCTCGAAGCATTCAAAGCAGAGTGTTATCACATGGCAGCTCACACAAGGGCCATGACAAAGTCTTCCTGGGCACTTCGGACTCAGCAGCAATGTTGTCCTGAGGCCGTTCGAGGACTCTGGAAATGTAGCTCTCCTCAAGGAACGTACAGTGTGTTGCCCGTCTCTAGGCACGCACAGACGGCCTCCGAGGGATCAACAAATGGGACTGGAAGTTTCGCAGCCGGCACACAGGGGTCTGGAGGTACTCAGTGAACTTGGAGGGGAAATGATGCATACCCGAGAGACCTAGGAGTCCTCAGAAGTGTAGTTCCTTTAAAATAAAGCATATAAGCGACTAAGAACTCACGGAAAGAGCTGTATGCCTCCGTATCTACATGGCTACTAAGGGCTTAAACTGGAGGCAAGTTCACACGTTGAGTTTCCTTTTAGCGCTAGAGCTTGTCAGGCTGACCACACCGCAGTCACGGAAGCACCTGGTTTAGACAGCAAATTCATTTTCTCCCCAGAAGCATTCTTACAGGGTTTGCAGGCCTATCAAGTGCAGGGAATGTCAGGCAGCTTCAAGGCAGCATGAATGCAGCCTTCAAAACGGGAAAGCAAGGCTAGTTCCAGCAGGCCCCCGTTTCCATGGGCACACTCAGCATACCCCACTGTGGTTTCTAACAAGTCCAAAGAGACACAGGTTACCCTGTGTTTCCTTCCCTGAATCAGCTTCTCGAAGTAGGGTGTTCTGCATCAAGCGAACTGCCTCAACCAAGGAACGCCGTAGCTGCTCCTCTGGGCCTTGGCTATTCAAAAGCCTGCAGTGCCACAGGAAGAACAGGACT
This sequence comes from Globicephala melas, assembly GCF_963455315.2. Lineage (NCBI taxonomy): Eukaryota > Metazoa > Chordata > Mammalia > Artiodactyla > Delphinidae > Globicephala > Globicephala melas. Next base: position 540,212 of record NW_027207354.1, read on the forward strand.
TAAACTGCAGTCAGAACGCAAGCCGACTTCCTCTAGGAGGCATGGTGACTTCAGGCAGGAGGTCCTGGATGGAATGCGAAGCCGAGGGTTACTCTGAGTGCAGCTCAGACTAGGGCAACGCCTAAGACTTCTACGCCATGTGGGACGTGCCAGAACGGTGTTCGTGAACGTGTGCGAGTGCTGAGGAAATTAAGACGCTCCAAAAGAGAGTGCAGTGCGTTTCCCTACGCTCGGCATGCACAGAGGGGCTCTAAAGGGCTACGGGACTGGATGTTGCTTAGCAGACCCAGGTGCGCCTGGGGCTACTCAGTGTTCCTGCCGGCAACAGGGTGCCCACGCTACCTTCCTAGGTGTCCACGTTACAGGTACGCAGAGCACAGGCCCCCGGCTCATGGAAACTGCTGCACGCCTCCGCTTCTGCACGGCAAATCAGGGCCTTACTTCCAGGCATGTGTTTCTGCTGGGTGTGCCGTCAGCGACACCGCATGGCAAGATGCTGACTTTCTCCTCGAGCAGAGTGACTGCAGGTACGAGGGCCTCGAAGCATTCAAAGCAGAGTGTTATCACATGGCAGCTCACACAAGAGCCATGACAAAGTCTACCTGGGCACTTCGGACTCAGCAGCAATGTTGTCCTGAGGCCGTTCGAGGACTCTGGAAATGTAGCTCTCCTCAAGGAACGTACAGTGTGTTGCCCGTCTCTAGGCACGCACAGACGGCCTCCGAGGGATCAACAAATGGGACTGGAAGTTTCGCAGCCGGCACACAGGGGTCTGGAGGTACTCAGTGAACTTGGAGGGGAAATGATGCATACCCGAGAGGCCTAGGAGTCCTCAGAAGTGTAGTTCCTTTAAAATAAAGCATATAAGCGACTAAGAACTCACGGAAAGAGCTGTATGCCTCCGTATCTACATGGCTACTAAGGGCTTAAACTGGAGGCAAGTTCACACGTTGAGTTTCCTTTTAGTGCTAGAGCTTGTCAGGCTGACCACACCGCAGTCACGGAAGCACCTGGTTTAGACAGCAAATTCATTTTCTCCCCAGAAGCATTCTTACAGGGTTTGCAGGCCTATCAAGTGCAGGGAATGTCAGGCAGCTTCAAGGCAGCATGAATGCAGCCTTCAAAACGGGAAACCAAGGCTAGTTCCAGCAGGCCCCCGTTTCCATGGGCACACTCAGCATACCCCACTGTGGTTTCTAACAAGTCCAAAGAGACACAGGTTACCCTGTGTTTCCTTCCGTAAATCAGCTTCTCAAAATAGGGTGTTCTGCATCAAGCGAACTGCCTCAACCAAGGAACGCCGTAGCTGCTCCTCTGGGCCTTGGCTATTCAAAAGCCTGCAGTGCCACAGGAAGAACAGGACTTAAACTGCAGTCAGAACGCAAGCCGACTTGCTCTAGGAGGCATGGTGACTTCAGGCAGGAGGTCCTGGATGGTATGCGAAGCCGAGGGTTACTCTGAGTGCAGCTCAGACTAGGGCAACGCCTAAGACTTCTACGCCATGTGGGACGTGCCAGAACGGTGTTCGTGAACGTGCGCGAGTGCTGAGGAAATTAAGACGCTCCAAAAGAGAGTGCAGTGCGTTTCCCTACGCTCGGCATGCACAGAGGGGCTCTACAGGGCTACGGGACTGGATGTCGCTTAGCAGACCCAGGTGCGCCTGGGGCTACTCAGTGTTCCTGCCGGCAACAGGGTGCCCACGCTAGCCTCCTAGGTGTCCACGTTACAGGTACGCAGAGCACAGGCCACCGGCTCATGGAAACTGCTGCACGCCTCCGCTTCTGCACGGCAAATCAGGGCCTTACTTCCAGGCATGTGTTTCTGCTGGGTGTGCCGTCAGCGGCACCGCATGGCAAGATGCTGACTTTCTCCTCGAGCAGAGTGACTGCAGGTACGAGAGCCTCGAAGCATTCAAAGCAGAGTGTTATCACATGGCAGCTCACACAAGAGCCATGACAAAGTCTACCTGGGCACTTCGGACTCAGCAGCAATGTTGTCCTGAGGCCGTTCGAGGACTCTGGAAATGTAGCTCTCCTCAAGGAACGTACAGTGTGTTGCCCGTCTCTAGGCACTCACAGAGGGCCTCCGAGGGATCAACAAATGGGACTGGAAGTTTCGCAGCCGGCACACAGGGTTCTGGAGGTACTCAGTGAACTTGGAGGGGAAATGATGCATACCCGAAAGGACTAGGAGTCCTCAGAAGTGTTCTTCTTTATAATAAAGCATATAAGCGACTAAGAACTCATGGAAAGAGCTGTATGCCTCCGTATCTACATGGTTACTAAGGTCTTAAACTGGAGGCAAGTTCTCACGTTAAGTTTCCTTTTAGTGCTAGAGCTTGTCAGGCTGATCACACCGCAGTCACGGAAGCACCTGGTTTAGACAGCAAATTCATTTTCTCCCCAGAAGCATTCTTACAGGGTTTACAGGCCTGTCAAGAGCAGGGAATGTCAGGCAGCTTCAAGGCAGCATGAATGCAGCCTTCAAAATGGGAAAGCAAGGCTACTTCCAGCAGGCCCCCGTTTCCATGGGCACACTCAGCATACCCCACTGTGGTTTCTAACAAGTCCAAAGAGACACAGGTTACCCTGTGTTTCCTTCCCTGAATCAGCTTCTCAAAGTAGGGTGTTCTGCATCAAGCGAACTGCCTCAACCAAGGAACGCCGTAGCTGCTCCTCTGGGCCTTGGCTATTCAAAAGCCTGCAGTGCCACAGGAAGAACAGGACTTAAACTGCAGTCAGAACGCAAGCCGACTTCCTCTAGGAGGCATGGTGACTTCAGGCAGGAGGTCCTGGATGGAATGCGAAGCCGAGGGTTACTCTGAGTGCAGCTCAGACTAGGGCAACGCCTAAGACTTCTACGCCATGTGGGACGTGCCAGAACGGTGTTCGTGAACGTGCGCGAGTGCTGAGGAAATTAAGACTCTCCAAAAGAGAGTGCAGTGCGTTTCCCTACGCTCGGCATGCACAGAGGGGCTCTAAAGGGCTACGGGACTGGATGTTGCTTAGCAGACCCAGGTGCGCCTGGGGCTACTCAGTGTTCCTGCCGGCAACAGGGTGCCCACGCTAGCCTCCTATGTGTCCAGAAAACTGTGCTGCCGTTAAAGGTACGCAGAGCACAGGCCCCCGGCTCATGCAAACTGCTGCACGCCTCCGCTTCAGCACGGCAAATCAGGGCCTTACTTCCAGGCATGTGTTTCTGCTGGGTGTGCCGTCATCGACACCGCATAGCAAGATGCTGACTTTCTCCTCGAGCAGAGTGACTGCAGGTACGAGGGCCTCGAAGCATTCAAAGCAGAGTGTTATCACATGGCAGCTCACACAAGGGCCATGACAAAGTCTTCCTGGGCACTTCGGACTCAGCAGCAATGTTGTCCTGAGGCCGGTCGAGGTCTCTGGAAATGTAGCTCTCCTCAAGGAACGTACAGTGTGTTGCCCGTCTCTAGGCACGCACAGACGGCCTCCGAGGGATCAACAAATGGGACTGGAAGTTTTGCAGCCGGCACACAGGGGTCTGGAGGTACTCAGTGAACTTGGAGGGGAAATGATGCATACCCGAGAGGCCTAGGAGTCCTCAGAAGTGTAGTTCCTTTAAAATAAAGCATATAAGCGACTAAGAACTCACGGAAAGAGCTGTATGCCTCCGTATCTACATGGCTACTAAGGGCTTAAACTGGAGGCAAGTTCACACGTTGAGTTTCCTTTTAGCGCTAGAGCTTGTCAGGCTGACCACACCGCAGTCACGGAAGCACCTGGTTTAGACAGCAAATTCATTTTCTCCCCAGAAGCATTCTTACAGGGTTTGCAGGCCTATCAAGTGCAGGGAATGTCAGGCAGCTTCAAGGCAGCATGAATGCAGCCTTCAAAACGGGAAAGCAAGGCTAGTTCCAGCAGGCCCCCGTTTCCATGGGCACACTCAGCATACCCCACTGTGGTTTCTAACAAGTCCAAAGAGACACAGGTTACCCTGTGTTTCCTTCCCTGAATCAGCTTCTCGAAGTAGGGTGTTCTGCATCAAGCGAACTGCCTCAACCAAGGAACGCCGTAGCTGCTCCTCTGGGCCTTGGCTATTCAAAAGCCTGCAGTGCCACAGGAAGAACAGGACTTAAACTGCAGTCAGAACGCAAGCCGACTTCCTCTAGGAGGCATGGTGACTTCAGGCAGGAGGTCCTGGATGGAATGCGAAGCCGAGGGTTACTCTGAGTGCAGCTCAGACTAGGGCAACGCCTAAGACTTCTACGCCATGTGGGACGTGCCAGAACGGTGTTCGTGAACGTGTGCGAGTGCTGAGGAAATTAAGACGCTCCAAAAGAGAGTGCAGTGCGTTTCCCTACGCTCGGCATGCACAGAGGGGCTCTAAAGGGCTACGGGACTGGATGTTGCTTAGCAGACCCAGGTGCGCCTGGGGCTACTCAGTGTTCCTGCCGGCAACAGGGTGCCCACGCTACCTTCCTAGGTGTCCACGTTACAGGTACGCAGAGCACAGGCCCCCGGCTCATGGAAACTGCTGCACGCCTCCGCTTCTGCACGGCAAATCAGGGCCTTACTTCCAGGCATGTGTTTCTGCTGGGTGTGCCGTCATCGACACCGCATAGCAAGATGCTGACTTTCTCCTCGAGCAGAGTGACTGCAGGTACGAGGGCCTTGAAGCATTCAAAGCAGAGTGTTATCACATGGCAGCTCACACAAGGGCCATGACAAAGTCTTCCTGGGCACTTCGGACTCAGCAGCAATGTTGTCCTGAGGCCGTTCGAGGACTCTGGAAATGTAGCTCTCCTCAAGGAACGTACAGTGTGTTGCCCGTCTCTAGGCACGCACAGACGGCCTCCGAGGGATCAACAAATGGGACTGGAAGTTTCGCAGCCGGCACACAGGGGTCTGGAGGTACTCAGTGAACTTGGAGGGGAAATGATGCATACCCGAGAGGCCTAGGAGTCCTCAGAAGTGTAGTTCCTTTAAAATAAAGCATATAAGCGACTAAGAACTCACGGAAAGAGCTGTATGCCTCCGTATCTACATGGCTACTAAGGGCTTAAACTGGAGGCAAGTTCACACGTTGAGTTTCCTTTTAGCGCTAGAGCTTGTCAGGCTGACCACACCGCAGTCACGGAAGCACCTGGTTTAGACAGCAAATTCATTTTCTCCCCAGAAGCATTCTTACAGGGTTTGCAGGCCTATCAAGTGCAGGGAATGTCAGGCAGCTTCAAGGCAGCATGAATGCAGCCTTCAAAACGGGAAAGCAAGGCTAGTTCCAGCAGGCCCCCGTTTCCATGGGCACACTCAGCATACCCCACTGTGGTTTCTAACAAGTCCAAAGAGACACAGGTTACCCTGTGTTTCCTTCCCTGAATCAGCTTCTCAAAGTAGGGTGTTCTGCATCAAGCGAACTGCCTCAACCAAGGAACGCCGTAGCTGCTCCTCTGGGCCTTGGCTATTCAAAAGCCTGCAGTGCCACAGGAAGAACAGGACTTAAACTGCAGTCAGAACGCAAGCCGACTTGCTCTAGGAGGCATGGTGACTTCAGGCAGGAGGTCCTGGATGGAATGCGAAGCCGAGGGTTACTCTGAGTGCAGCTCAGACTAGGGCAACGCCTAAGACTTCTACGCCATGTGGGACGTGCCAGAACGGTGTTCGTGAACGTGCGCGAGTGCTGAGGAAATTAAGACTCTCCAAAAGAGAGTGCAGTGCGTTTCCCTACGCTCGGCATGCACAGAGGGGCTCTAAAGGGCTACGGGACTGGATGTTGCTTAGCAGACCCAGGTGCGCCTGGGGCTACTCAGTGTTCCTGCCGGCAACAGGGTGCCCACGCTAGCCTCCTATGTGTCCAGAAAACTGTGCTGCCGTTAAAGGTACGCAGAGCACAGGCCCCCGGCTCATGCAAACTGCTGCACGCCTCCGCTTCAGCACGGCAAATCAGGGCCTTACTTCCAGGCATGTGTTTCTGCTGGGTGTGCCGTCATCGACACCGCATAGCAAGATGCTGACTTTCTCCTCGAGCAGAGTGACTGCAGGTACGAGGGCCTCGAAGCATTCAAAGCAGAGTGTTATCACATGGCAGCTCACACAAGGGCCATGACAAAGTCTTCCTGGGCAGTTCGCACTCACCAGCAATGTTGTCCTGAGGCCGGTCGAGGTCTCTGGAAATGTAGCTCTCCTCAAGGAACGTACAGTGTGTTGCCCGTCTCTAGGCACGCACAGACGGCCTCCGAGGGATCAACAAATGGGACTGGAAGTTTCGCAGCCGGCACACAGGGGTCTGGAGGTACTCAGTGAACTTGGAGGGGAAATGATGCATACCCGAGAGGCCTAGGAGTCCTCAGAAGTGTAGTTCCTTTAAAATAAAGCATATAAGCGACTAAGAACTCACGGAAAGAGCTGTATGCCTCCGTATCTACATGGCTACTAAGGGCTTAAACTGGAGGCAAGTTCACACGTTGAGTTTCCTTTTAGCGCTAGAGCTTGTCAGGCTGACCACACCGCAGTCACGGAAGCACCTGGTTTAGACAGCAAATTCATTTTCTCCCCAGAAGCATTCTTACAGGGTTTGCAGGCCTATCAAGTGCAGGGAATGTCAGGCAGCTTCAAGGCAGCATGAATGCAGCCTTCAAAACGGGAAAGCAAGGCTAGTTCCAGCAGGCATCCGTTTCCATGGGCACACTCAGCATACCCCACTGTGGTTTCTAACAAGTCCAAAGAGACACAGGTTACCCTGTGTTTCCTTCCGTAAATCAGCTTCTCAAAATAGGGTGTTCTGCATCAAGCGAACTGCCTCAACCAAGGAACGCCGTAGCTGCTCCTCTGGGCCTTGGCTATTCAAAAGCCTGCAGTGCCACAGGAAGAACAGGACTTAAACTGCAGTCAGAACGCAAGCCGACTTGCTCTAGGAGGCATGGTGACTTCAGGCAGGAGGTCCTGGATGGTATGCGAAGCCGAGGGTTACTCTGAGTGCAGCTCAGACTAGGGCAACGCCTAAGACTTCTACGCCATGTGGGACGTGCCAGAACGGTGTTCGTGAACGTGCGCGAGTGCTGAGGAAATTAAGACGCTCCAAAAGAGAGTGCAGTGCGTTTCCCTACGCTCGGCATGCACAGAGGGGCTCTACAGGGCTACGGGACTGGATGTCGCTTAGCAGACCCAGGTGCGCCTGGGGCTACTCAGTGTTCCTGCCGGCAACAGGGTGCCCACGCTAGCCTCCTAGGTGTCCACGTTACAGGTACGCAGAGCACAGGCCACCGGCTCATGGAAACTGCTGCACGCCTCCGCTTCTGCACGGCAAATCAGGGCCTTACTTCCAGGCATGTGTTTCTGCTGGGTGTGCCGTCAGCGACACCGCATGGCAAGATGCTGACTTTCTCCTCGAGCAGAGTGACTGCAGGTACGAGGGCCTCGAAGCATTCAAAGCAGAGTGTTATCACATGGCAGCTCACACAAGAGCCATGACAAAGTCTACCTGGGCACTTCGGACTCAGCAGCAATGTTGTCCTGAGGCCGTTCGAGGACTCTGGAAATGTAGCTCTCCTCAAGGAACGTACAGTGTGTTGCCCGTCTCTAGGCACTCACAGAGGGCCTCCGAGGGATCAACAAATGGGACTGGAAGTTTCGCAGCCGGCACACAGGGTTCTGGAGGTACTCAGTGAACTTGGAGGGGAAATGATGCATACCCGAAAGGACTAGGAGTCCTCAGAAGTGTTCTTCTTTATAATAAAGCATATAAGCGACTAAGAACTCATGGAAAGAGCTGTATGCCTCCGTATCTACATGGCTACTAAGGTCTTAAACTGGAGGCAAGGTCTCACGTTAAGTTTCCTTTTAGTGCTAGAGCTTGTCAGGCTGATCACACCGCAGTCACGAAAGCACCTGGTTTAGACAGCAAATTCATTTTCTCCCCAGAAGCATTCTTACAGGGTTTACAGGCCTGTCAAGAGCAGGGAATGTCAGGCAGCTTCAAGGCAGCATGAATGCAGCCTTCAAAATGGGAAAGCAAGGCTACTTCCAGCAGGCCCCCGTTTCCATGGGCACACTCAGCATACCCCACTGTGGTTTCTAACAATTCCAAAGAGACACAGGTTACCCTGTGTTTCCTTCCCTGAATCAGCTTCTCAAAGTAGGGTGTTCTGCATCAAGCGAACTGCCTCAACCAAGGAACGCCGTAGCTGCTCCTCTGGGCCTTGGCTATTCAAAAGCCTGCAGTGCCACAGGAAGAACAGGACTTAAACTGCAGTCAGAACGCAAGCCGACTTCCTCTAGGAGGCATGGTGACTTCAGGCAGGAGGTCCTGGATGGAATGCGAAGCCGAGGGTTACTCTGAGTGCAGCTCAGACTAGGGCAACGCCTAAGACTTCTACGCCATGTGGGACGTGCCAGAACGGTGTTCGTGAACGTGCGCGAGTGCTGAGGAAATTAAGACTCTCCAAAAGAGAGTGCAGTGCGTTTCCCTACGCTCGGCATGCACAGAGGGGCTCTAAAGGGCTACGGGACTGGATGTTGCTTAGCAGACCCAGGTGCGCCTGGGGCTACTCAGTGTTCCTGCCGGCAACAGGGTGCCCACGCTAGCCTCCTATGTGTCCAGAAAACTGTGCTGCCGTTAAAGGTACGCAGAGCACAGGCCCCCGGCTCATGCAAACTGCTGCACGCCTCCGCTTCAGCACGGCAAATCAGGGCCTTACTTCCAGGCATGTGTTTCTGCTGGGTGTGCCGTCATCGACACCGCATAGCAAGATGCTGACTTTCTCCTCGAGCAGAGTGACTGCAGGTACGAGGGCCTCGAAGCATTCAAAGCAGAGTGTTATCACATGGCAGCTCACACAAGGGCCATGACAAAGTCTTCCTGGGCACTTCGGACTCAGCAGCAATGTTGTCCTGAGGCCGGTCGAGGTCTCTGGAAATGTAGCTCTCCTCAAGGAACGTACAGTGTGTTGCCCGTCTCTAGGCACGCACAGACGGCCTCCGAGGGATCAACAAATGGGACTGGAAGTTTCGCAGCCGGCACACAGGGGTCTGGAGGTACTCAGTGAACTTGGAGGGGAAATGATGCATACCCGAGAGGCCTAGGAGTCCTCAGAAGTGTAGTTCCTTTAAAATAAAGCATATAAGCGACTAAGAACTCACGGAAAGAGCTGTATGCCTCCGTATCTACATGGCTACTAAGGGCTTAAACTGGAGGCAAGTTCACACGTTGAGTTTCCTTTTAGCGCTAGAGCTTGTCAGGCTGACCACACCGCAGTCACGGAAGCACCTGGTTTAGACAGCAAATTCATTTTCTCCCCAGAAGCATTCTTACAGGGTTTGCAGGCCTATCAAGTGCAGGGAATGTCAGGCAGCTTCAAGGCAGCATGAATGCAGCCTTCAAAACGGGAAAGCAAGGCTAGTTCCAGCAGGCCCCCGTTTCCATGGGCACACTCAGCATACCCCACTGTGGTTTCTAACAAGTCCAAAGAGACACAGGTTACCCTGTGTTTCCTTCCCTGAATCAGCTTCTCGAAGTAGGGTGTTCTGCATCAAGCGAACTGCCTCAACCAAGGAACGCCGTAGCTGCTCCTCTGGGCCTTGGCTATTCAAAAGCCTGCAGTGCCACAGGAAGAACAGGACTTAAACTGCAGTCAGAACGCAAGCCGACTTCCTCTAGGAGGCATGGTGACTTCAGGCAGGAGGTCCTGGATGGAATGCGAAGCCGAGGGTTACTCTGAGTGCAGCTCAGACTAGGGCAACGCCTAAGACTTCTACGCCATGTGGGACGTGCCAGAACGGTGTTCGTGAACGTGTGCGAGTGCTGAGGAAATTAAGACGCTCCAAAAGAGAGTGCAGTGCGTTTCCCTACGCTCGGCATGCACAGAGGGGCTCTAAAGGGCTACGGGACTGGATGTTGCTTAGCAGACCCAGGTGCGCCTGGGGCTACTCAGTGTTCCTGCCGGCAACAGGGTGCCCACGCTACCTTCCTAGGTGTCCACGGTACAGGTACGCAGAGCACAGGCCCCCGGCTCATGGAAACTGCTGCACGCCTCCGCTTCTGCACGGCAAATCAGGGCCTTACTTCCAGGCATGTGTTTCTGCTGGGTGTGCCGTCAGCGACACCGCATGGCAAGATGCTGACTTTCTCCTCGAGCAGAGTGACTGCAGGTACGAGGGCCTCGAAGCATTCAAAGCAGAGTGTTATCACATGGCAGCTCACACAAGAGCCATGACAAAGTCTACCTGGGCACTTCAGACTCAGCAGCAATGTTGTCCTGAGGCCGTTCGAGGACTCTGGAAATGTAGCTCTCCTCAAGGAACGTACAGTGTGTTGCCCGTCTCTAGGCACGCACAGACGGCCTCCGAGGGATCAACAAATGGGACTGGAAGTTTCGCAGCCAGCACACAGGGGTCTGGAGGTACTCAGTGAACTTGGAGGGGAAATGATGCATACCCGAGAGGCCTAGGAGTCCTCAGAAGTGTAGTTCCTTTAAAATAAAGCATATAAGCGACTAAGAACTCACGGAAAGAGCTGTATGCCTCCGTATCTACATGGCTACTAAGGGCTTAAACTGGAGGCAAGTTCACACGTTGAGTTTCCTTTTAGTGCTAGAGCTTGTCAGGCTGACCACACCGCAGTCACGGAAGCACCTGGTTTAGACAGCAAATTCATTTTCTCCCCAGAAGCATTCTTACAGGGTTTGCAGGCCTATCAAGTGCAGGGAATGTCAGGCAGCTTCAAGGCAGCATGAATGCAGCCTTCAAAACGGGAAACCAAGGCTAGTTCCAGCAGGCCCCCGTTTCCATGGGCACACTCAGCATACCCCACTGTGGTTTCTAACAAGTCCAAAGAGACACAGGTTACCCTGTGTTTCCTTCCGTAAATCAGCTTCTCAAAATAGGGTGTTCTGCATCAAGCGAACTGCCTCAACCAAGGAACGCCGTAGCTGCTCCTCTGGGCCTTGGCTATTCAAAAGCCTGCAGTGCCACAGGAAGAACAGGACTTAAACTGCAGTCAGAACGCAAGCCGACTTGCTCTAGGAGGCATGGTGACTTCAGGCAGGAGGTCCTGGATGGTATGCGAAGCCGAGGGTTACTCTGAGTGCAGCTCAGACTAGGGCAACGCCTAAGACTTCTACGCCATGTGGGACGTGCCAGAACGGTGTTCGTGAACGTGCGCGAGTGCTGAGGAAATTAAGACGCTCCAAAAGAGAGTGCAGTGCGTTTCCCTACGCTCGGCATGCACAGAGGGGCTCTACAGGGCTACGGGACTGGATGTCGCTTAGCAGACCCAGGTGCGCCTGGGGCTACTCAGTGTTCCTGCCGGCAACAGGGTGCCCACGCTAGCCTCCTAGGTGTCCACGTTACAGGTACGCAGAGCACAGGCCACCGGCTCATGGAAACTGCTGCACGCCTCCGCTTCTGCACGGCAAATCAGGGCCTTACTTCCAGGCATGTGTTTCTGCTGGGTGTGCCGTCAGCGGCACCGCATGGCAAGATGCTGACTTTCTCCTCGAGCAGAGTGACTGCAGGTACGAGGGCCTCGAAGCATTCAAAGCAGAGTGTTATCACATGGCAGCTCACACAAGAGCCATGACAAAGTCTACCTGGGCACTTCGGACTCAGCAGCAATGTTGTCCTGAGGCCGTTCGAGGACTCTGGAAATGTAGCTCTCCTCAAGGAACGTACAGTGTGTTGCCCGTCTCTAGGCACTCACAGAGGGCCTCCGAGGGATCAACAAATGGGACTGGAAGTTTCGCAGCCGGCACACAGGGTTCTGGAGGTACTCAGTGAACTTGGAGGGGAAATGATGCATACCCGAAAGGACTAGGAGTCCTCAGAAGTGTTCTTCTTTGTAATAAAGCATATAAGCGACTAAGAACTCATGGAAAGAGCTGTATGCCTCCGTATCTACATGGCTACTAAGGTCTTAAACTGGAGGCAAGTTCTCACGTTAAGTTTCCTTTTAGTGCTAGAGCTTGTCAGGCTGATCACACCGCAGTCACGGAAGCACCTGGTTTAGACAGCAAATTCATTTTCTCCCCAGAAGCATTCTTACAGGGTTTACAGGCCTGTCAAGAGCAGGGAATGTCAGGCAGCTTCAAGGCAGCATGAATGCAGCCTTCAAAATGGGAAAGCAAGGCTACTTCCAGCAGGCCCCCGTTTCCATGGGCACACTCAGCATACCCCACTGTGGTTTCTAACAATTCCAAAGAGACACAGGTTACCCTGTGTTTCCTTCCCTGAATCAGCTTCTCAAAGTAGGGTGTTCTGCATCAAGCGAACTGCCTCAACCAAGGAACGCCGTAGCTGCTCCTCTGGGCCTTGGCTATTCAAAAGCCTGCAGTGCCACAGGAAGAACAGGACTTAAACTGCAGTCAGAACGCAAGCCGACTTCCTCTAGGAGGCATGGTGACTTCAGGCAGGAGGTCCTGGATGGAATGCGAAGCCGAGGGTTACTCTGAGTGCAGCTCAGACTAGGGCAACGCCTAAGACTTCTACGCCATGTGGGACGTGCCAGAACGGTGTTCGTGAACGTGCGCGAGTGCTGAGGAAATTAAGACTCTCCAAAAGAGAGTGCAGTGCGTTTCCCTACGCTCGGCATGCACAGAGGGGCTCTAAAGGGCTACGGGACTGGATGTTGCTTAGCAGACCCAGGTGCGCCTGGGGCTACTCAGTGTTCCTGCCGGCAACAGGGTGCCCACGCTAGCCTCCTATGTGTCCAGAAAACTGTGCTGCCGTTAAAGGTACGCAGAGCACAGGCCCCCGGCTCATGCAAACTGCTGCACGCCTCCGCTTCAGCACGGCAAATCAGGGCCTTACTTCCAGGCATGTGTTTCTGCTGGGTGTGCCGTCATCGACACCGCATAGCAAGATGCTGACTTTCTCCTCGAGCAGAGTGACTGCAGGTACGAGGGCCTCGAAGCATTCAAAGCAGAGTGTTATCACATGGCAGCTCACACAAGGGCCATGACAAAGTCTTCCTGGGCACTTCGGACTCAGCAGCAATGTTGTCCTGAGGCCGGTCGAGGTCTCTGGAAATGTAGCTCTCCTCAAGGAACGTACAGTGTGTTGCCCGTCTCTAGGCACGCACAGACGGCCTCCGAGGGATCAACAAATGGGACTGGAAGTTTCGCAGCCGGCACACAGGGGTCTGGAGGTACTCAGTGAACTTGGAGGGGAAATGATGCATACCCGAGAGGCCTAGGAGTCCTCAGAAGTGTAGTTCCTTTAAAATAAAGCATATAAGCGACTAAGAACTCACGGAAAGAGCTGTATGCCTCCGTATCTACATGGCTACTAAGGGCTTAAACTGGAGGCAAGTTCACACGTTGAGTTTCCTTTTAGCGCTAGAGCTTGTCAGGCTGACCACACCGCAGTCACGGAAGCACCTGGTTTAGACAGCAAATTCATTTTCTCCCCAGAAGCATTCTTTCAGGGTTTGCAGGCTTATCAAGTGCAGGGAATGTCAGGCAGCTTCAAGGCAGCATGAATGCAGCCTTCAAAATGGGAAAGCAAGGCTAGTTCCAGCAGGCCCCCGTTTCCATGGGCACACTCAGCATACCCCACTGTGGTTTCTAACAAGTCCAAAGAGACACAGGTTACCCTGTGTTTCCTTCCCTGAATCAGCTTCTCGAAGTAGGGTGTTCTGCATCAAGCGAACTGCCTCAACCAAGGAACGCCGTAGCTGCTCCTCTGGGCCTTGGCTATTCAAAAGCCTGCAGTGCCACAGGAAGAACAGGACTTAAACTGCAGTCAGAACGCAAGCCGACTTCCTCTAGGAGGCATGGTGACTTCAGGCAGGAGGTCCTGGATGGAATGCGAAGCCGAGGGTTACTCTGAGTGCAGCTCAGACTAGGGCAACGCCTAAGACTTCTACGCCATGTGGGACGTGCCAGAACGGTGTTCGTGAACGTGCGCGAGTGCTGAGGAAATTAAGACGCTCCAAAAGAGAGTGCAGTGCGTTTCCCTACGCTCGGCATGCACAGAGGGGCTCTAAAGGGCTACGGGACTGGATGTTGCTTAGCAGACCCAGGTGCGCCTGGGGCTACTCAGTGTTCCTGCCGGCAACAGGGTGCCCACGCTACCTTCCTAGGTGTCCACGTTACAGGTACGCAGAGCACAGGCCCCCGGCTCATGCAAACTGCTGCACGCCTCCGCTTCTGCACGGCAAATCAGGGCCTTACTTCCAGGCATGTGTTTCTGCTGGGTGTGCCGTCAGCGACACCGCATGGCAAGATGCTGACTTTCTCCTCGAGCAGAGTGACTGCAGGTACGAGGGCCTCGAAGCATTCAAAGCAGAGTGTTATCACATGGCAGCTCACACAAGAGCCATGACAAAGTCTACCTGGGCACTTCGGACTCAGCAGCAATGTTGTCCTGAGGCCGTTCGAGGACTCTGGAAATGTAGCTCTCCTCAAGGAACGTACAGTGTGTTGCCCGTCTCTAGGCACTCACAGAGGGCCTCCGAGGGATCAACAAATGGGACTGGAAGTTTCGCAGCCGGCACACAGGGTTCTGGAGGTACTCAGTGAACTTGGAGGGGAAATGATGCATACCCGAGAGGACTAGGAGTCCTCAGAAGTGTTCTTCATTATAATAAAGCATATAAGCGACTAAGAACTCATGGAAAGAGCTGTATGCCTCCGTATCTACATGGCTACTACGGGCTTAAACTGGAGGCAAGTTCTCACGTTAAGTTTCCTTTTAGTGCTAGAGCTTGTCAGGCTGATCACACCGCTGTCACGGAAGCACCTGGTTTAGACAGCAAATTCATTTTCTCCCCAGAAGCATTCTTACAGGGTTTACAGGCCTGTCAAGTGCAGGGAATGTCAGGCAGCTTCAAGGCATCATGAATGCAGCCTTCAAAATGGGAAAGCAAGGCTACTTCCAGCAGGCCCCCGTTTCCATGGGCACACTCAGCATACCCCACTGTGGTTTCTAACAAGTCCAAAGAGACACAGGTTACCCTGTGTTTCCTTCCCTGAATCAGCTTCTCAAAGTAGGATGTTCTGCATCAAGCGAACTGCCTCAACCAAGGAACGCCGTAGCTGCTCCTCTGGGCCTTGGCTATTCAAAAGCCTGCAGTGCCACAGGAAGAACAGGACTTAAACTGCAGTCAGAACGCAAGCCGACTTGCTCTAGGAGGCATGGTGACTTCAGGCAGGAGGTCCTGGATGGTATGCGAAGCCGAGGGTTACTCTGAGTGCAGCTCAGACTAGGGCAACGCCTAAGACTTCTACGCCATGTGGGACGTGCCAGAACGGTGTTCGTGAACGTGCGCGAGTGCTGAGGAAATTAAGACTCTCCAAAAGAGAGTGCAGTGCGTTTCCCTACGCTCGGCATGCACAGAGGGGCTCTACAGGGCTACGGGACTGGATGTCGCTTAGCAGACCCAGGTGCGCCTGGGGCTACTCAGTGTTCCTGCCGGCAACAGGGTTCCCACGCTAGCCTCCTAGGTGTCCACGTTACAGGTACGCAGAGCACAGGCCCCCGGCTCATGCAAACTGCTGCACGCCTCCGCTTCAGCACGGCAAATCAGGGCCTTACTTCCAGGCATGTGTTTCTGCTGGGTGTGCCGTCATCGACACCGCATAGCAAGATGCTGACTTTCTCCTCGAGCAGAGTGACTGCAGGTACGAGGGCCTCGAAGCATTCAAAGCAGAGTGTTATCACATGGCAGCTCACACAAGGGCCATGACAAAGTCTTCCTGGGCACTTCGGACTCAGCAGCAATGTTGTCCTGAGGCCGTTCGAGGACTCTGGAAATGTAGCTCTCCTCAAGGAACGTACAGTGTGTTGCCCGTCTCTAGGCACACACAGACGGCCTCCGAGGGATCAACAAATGGGACTGGAAGTTTCGCAGCCGGCACACAGGGGTCTGGAGGTACTCAGTGAACTTGGAGGGGAAATGATGCATACCCGAGAGACCTAGGAGTCCTCAGAAGTGTAGTTCCTTTAAAATAAAGCATATAAGCGACTAAGAACTCACGGAAAGATCTGTATGCCTCCGTATCTACATGGCTACTAAGGGCTTAAACTGGAGGCAAGTTCACACGTTGAGTTTCCTTTTAGCGCTAGAGCTTGTCAGGCTGACCACACCGCAGTCACGGAAGCACCTGGTTTAGACAGCAAATTCATTTTCTCCCCAGAAGCATTCTTACAGGGTTTGCAGGCCTATCAAGTGCAGGGAATGTCAGGCAGCTTCAAGGCAGCATGAATGCAGCCTTCAAAACGGGAAAGCAAGGCTAGTTCCAGCAGGCCCCCGTTTCCATGGGCACACTCAGCATACCCCACTGTGGTTTCTAACAAGTCCAAAGAGACACAGGTTACCCTGTGTTTCCTTCCCTGAATCAGCTTCTCGAAGTAGGGTGTTCTGCATCAAGCGAACTGCCTCAACCAAGGAACGCCGTAGCTGCTCCTCTGGGCCTTGGCTATTCAAAAGCCTGCAGTGCCACAGGAAGAACAGGACTTAAACTGCAGTCAGAACGCAAGCCGACTTCCTCTAGGAGGCATGGTGACTTCAGGCAGGAGGTCCTGGATGGAATGCGAAGCCGAGGGTTACTCTGAGTGCAGCTCAGACTAGGGCAACGCCTAAGACTTCTACGCCATGTGGGACGTGCCAGAACGGTGTTCGTGAACGTGTGCGAGTGCTGAGGAAATTAAGACGCTCCAAAAGAGAGTGCAGTGCGTTTCCCTACGCTCGGCATGCACAGAGGGGCTCTAAAGGGCTACGGGACTGGATGTTGCTTAGCAGACCCAGGTGCGCCTGGGGCTACTCAGTGTTCCTGCCGGCAACAGGGTGCCCACGCTACCTTCCTAGGTGTCCACGTTACAGGTACGCAGAGCACAGGCCCCCGGCTCATGGAAACTGCTGCACGCCTCCGCTTCTGCACGGCAAATCAGGGCCTTACTTCCAGGCATGTGTTTCTGCTGGGTGTGCCGTCAGCGACACCGCATGGCAAGATGCTGACTTTCTCCTCGAGCAGAGTGACTGCAGGTACGAGGGCCTCGAAGCATTCAAAGCAGAGTGTTATCACATGGCAGCTCACACAAGAGCCATGACAAAGTCTACCTGGGCACTTCGGACTCAGCAGCAATGTTGTCCTGAGGCCGTTCGAGGACTCTGGAAATGTAGCTCTCCTCAAGGAACGTACAGTGTGTTGCCCGTCTCTAGGCACGCACAGACGGCCTCCGAGGGATCAACAAATGGGACTGGAAGTTTCGCAGCCGGCACACAGGGGTCTGGAGGTACTCAGTGAACTTGGAGGGGAAATGATGCATACCCGAGAGGCCTAGGAGTCCTCAGAAGTGTAGTTCCTTTAAAATAAAGCATATAAGCGACTAAGAACTCACGGAAAGAGCTGTATGCCTCCGTATCTACATGGCTACTAAGGGCTTAAACTGGAGGCAAGTTCACACGTTGAGTTTCCTTTTAGTGCTAGAGCTTGTCAGGCTGACCACACCGCAGTCACGGAAGCACCTGGTTTAGACAGCAAATTCATTTTCTCCCCAGAAGCATTCTTACAGGGTTTGCAGGCCTATCAAGTGCAGGGAATGTCAGGCAGCTTCAAGGCAGCATGAATGCAGCCTTCAAAACGGGAAACCAAGGCTAGTTCCAGCAGGCCCCCGTTTCCATGGGCACACTCAGCATACCCCACTGTGGTTTCTAACAAGTCCAAAGAGACACAGGTTACCCTGTGTTTCCTTCCGTAAATCAGCTTCTCAAAATAGGGTGTTCTGCATCAAGCGAACTGCCTCAACCAAGGAACGCCGTAGCTGCTCCTCTGGGCCTTGGCTATTCAAAAGCCTGCAGTGCCACAGGAAGAACAGGACTTAAACTGCAGTCAGAACGCAAGCCGACTTGCTCTAGGAGGCATGGTGACTTCAGGCAGGAGGTCCTGGATGGTATGCGAAGCCGAGGGTTACTCTGAGTGCAGCTCAGACTAGGGCAACGCCTAAGACTTCTACGCCATGTGGGACGTGCCAGAACGGTGTTCGTGAACGTGCGCGAGTGCTGAGGAAATTAAGACGCTCCAAAAGAGAGTGCAGTGCGTTTCCCTACGCTCGGCATGCACAGAGGGGCTCTACAGGGCTACGGGACTGGATGTCGCTTAGCAGACCCAGGTGCGCCTGGGGCTACTCAGTGTTCCTGCCGGCAACAGGGTGCCCACGCTAGCCTCCTAGGTGTCCACGTTACAGGTACGCAGAGCACAGGCCACCGGCTCATGGAAACTGCTGCACGCCTCCGCTTCTGCACGGCAAATCAGGGCCTTACTTCCAGGCATGTGTTTCTGCTGGGTGTGCCGTCAGCGGCACCGCATGGCAAGATGCTGACTTTCTCCTCGAGCAGAGTGACTGCAGGTACGAGAGCCTCGAAGCATTCAAAGCAGAGTGTTATCACATGGCAGCTCACACAAGAGCCATGACAAAGTCTACCTGGGCACTTCGGACTCAGCAGCAATGTTGTCCTGAGGCCGTTCGAGGACTCTGGAAATGTAGCTCTCCTCAAGGAACGTACAGTGTGTTGCCCGTCTCTAGGCACTCACAGAGGGCCTCCGAGGGATCAACAAATGGGACTGGAAGTTTCGCAGCCGGCACACAGGGTTCTGGAGGTACTCAGTGAACTTGGAGGGGAAATGATGCATACCCGAAAGGACTAGGAGTCCTCAGAAGTGTTCTTCTTTATAATAAAGCATATAAGCGACTAAGAACTCATGGAAAGAGCTGTATGCCTCCGTATCTACATGGCTACTAAGGTCTTAAACTGGAGGCAAGTTCTCACGTTAAGTTTCCTTTTAGTGCTAGAGCTTGTCAGGCTGATCACACCGCAGTCACGGAAGCACCTGGTTTAGACAGCAAATTCATTTTCTCCCCAGAAGCATTCTTACAGGGTTTACAGGCCTGTCAAGAGCAGGGAATGTCAGGCAGCTTCAAGGCAGCATGAATGCAGCCTTCAAAATGGGAAAGCAAGGCTACTTCCAGCAGGCCCCCGTTTCCATGGGCACACTCAGCATACCCCACTGTGGTTTCTAACAAGTCCAAAGAGACACAGGTTACCCTGTGTTTCCTTCCCTGAATCAGCTTCTCAAAGTAGGGTGTTCTGCATCAAGCGAACTGCCTCAACCAAGGAACGCCGTAGCTGCTCCTCTGGGCCTTGGCTATTCAAAAGCCTGCAGTGCCACAGGAAGAACAGGACTTAAACTGCAGTCAGAACGCAAGCCGACTTCCTCTAGGAGGCATGGTGACTTCAGGCAGGAGGTCCTGGATGGAATGCGAAGCCGAGGGTTACTCTGAGTGCAGCTCAGACTAGGGCAACGCCTAAGACTTCTACGCCATGTGGGACGTGCCAGAACGGTGTTCGTGAACGTGCGCGAGTGCTGAGGAAATTAAGACTCTCCAAAAGAGAGTGCAGTGCGTTTCCCTACGCTCGGCATGCACAGAGGGGCTCTAAAGGGCTACGGGACTGGATGTTGCTTAGCAGACCCAGGTGCGCCTGGGGCTACTCAGTGTTCCTGCCGGCAACAGGGTGCCCACGCTAGCCTCCTATGTGTCCAGAAAACTGTGCTGCCGTTAAAGGTACGCAGAGCACAGGCCCCCGGCTCATGCAAACTGCTGCACGCCTCCGCTTCAGCACGGCAAATCAGGGCCTTACTTCCAGGCATGTGTTTCTGCTGGGTGTGCCGTCATCGACACCGCATAGCAAGATGCTGACTTTCTCCTCGAGCAGAGTGACTGCAGGTACGAGGGCCTCGAAGCATTCAAAGCAGAGTGTTATCACATGGCAGCTCACACAAGGGCCATGACAAAGTCTTCCTGGGCACTTCGGACTCAGCAGCAATGTTGTCCTGAGGCCGGTCGAGGTCTCTGGAAATGTAGCTCTCCTCAAGGAACGTACAGTGTGTTGCCCGTCTCTAGGCACGCACAGACGGCCTCCGAGGGATCAACAAATGGGACTGGAAGTTTCGCAGCCGGCACACAGGGGTCTGGAGGTACTCAGTGAACTTGGAGGGGAAATGATGCATACCCGAGAGGCCTAGGAGTCCTCAGAAGTGTAGTTCCTTTAAAATAAAGCATATAAGCGACTAAGAACTCACGGAAAGAGCTGTATGCCTCCGTATCTACATGGCTACTAAGGGCTTAAACTGGAGGCAAGTTCACACGTTGAGTTTCCTTTTAGCGCTAGAGCTTGTCAGGCTGACCACACCGCAGTCACGGAAGCACCTGGTTTAGACAGCAAATTCATTTTCTCCCCAGAAGCATTCTTACAGGGTTTGCAGGCCTATCAAGTGCAGGGAATGTCAGGCAGCTTCAAGGCAGCATGAATGCAGCCTTCAAAACGGGAAAGCAAGGCTAGTTCCAGCAGGCCCCCGTTTCCATGGGCACACTCAGCATACCCCACTGTGGTTTCTAACAAGTCCAAAGAGACACAGGTTACCCTGTGTTTCCTTCCCTGAATCAGCTTCTCGAAGTAGGGTGTTCTGCATCAAGCGAACTGCCTCAACCAAGGAACGCCGTAGCTGCTCCTCTGGGCCTTGGCTATTCAAAAGCCTGCAGTGCCACAGGAAGAACAGGACTTAAACTGCAGTCAGAACGCAAGCCGACTTCCTCTAGGAGGCATGGTGACTTCAGGCAGGAGGTCCTGGATGGAATGCGAAGCCGAGGGTTACTCTGAGTGCAGCTCAGACTAGGGCAACGCCTAAGACTTCTACGCCATGTGGGACGTGCCAGAACGGTGTTCGTGAACGTGTGCGAGTGCTGAGGAAATTAAGACGCTCCAAAAGAGAGTGCAGTGCGTTTCCCTACGCTCGGCATGCACAGAGGGGCTCTAAAGGGCTACGGGACTGGATGTTGCTTAGCAGACCCAGGTGCGCCTGGGGCTACTCAGTGTTCCTGCCGGCAACAGGGTGCCCACGCTACCTTCCTAGGTGTCCACGTTACAGGTACGCAGAGCACAGGCCCCCGGCTCATGGAAACTGCTGCACGCCTCCGCTTCTGCACGGGAAATCAGGGCCTTACTTCCAGGCATGTGTTTCTGCTGGGTGTGCCGTCATCGACACCGCATAGCAAGATGCTGACTTTCTCCTCGAGCAGAGTGACTGCAGGTACGAGGGCCTTGAAGCATTCAAAGCAGAGTGTTATCACATGGCAGCTCACACAAGGGCCATGACAAAGTCTTCCTGGGCACTTCGGACTCAGCAGCAATGTTGTCCTGAGGCCGTTCGAGGACTCTGGAAATGTAGCTCTCCTCAAGGAACGTACAGTGTGTTGCCCGTCTCTAGGCACGCACAGACGGCCTCCGAGGGATCAACAAATGGGACTGGAAGTTTCGCAGCCGGCACACAGGGGTCTGGAGGTACTCAGTGAACTTGGAGGGGAAATGATGCATACCCGAGAGGCCTAGGAGTCCTCAGAAGTGTAGTTCCTTTAAAATAAAGCATATAAGCGACTAAGAACTCACGGAAAGAGCTGTATGCCTCCGTATCTACATGGCTACTAAGGGCTTAAACTGGAGGCAAGTTCACACGTTGAGTTTCCTTTTAGCGCTAGAGCTTGTCAGGCTGACCACACCGCAGTCACGGAAGCACCTGGTTTAGACAGCAAATTCATTTTCTCCCCAGAAGCATTCTTACAGGGTTTGCAGGCCTATCAAGTGCAGGGAATGTCAGGCAGCTTCAAGGCAGCATGAATGCAGCCTTCAAAACGGGAAAGCAAGGCTAGTTCCAGCAGGCCCCCGTTTCCATGGGCACACTCAGCATACCCCACTGTGGTTTCTAACAAGTCCAAAGAGACACAGGTTACCCTGTGTTTCCTTCCCTGAATCAGCTTCTCAAAGTAGGGTGTTCTGCATCAAGCGAACTGCCTCAACCAAGGAACGCCGTAGCTGCTCCTCTGGGCCTTGGCTATTCAAAAGCCTGCAGTGCCACAGGAAGAACAGGACTTAAACTGCAGTCAGAACGCAAGCCGACTTGCTCTAGGAGGCATGGTGACTTCAGGCAGGAGGTCCTGGATGGAATGCGAAGCCGAGGGTTACTCTGAGTGCAGCTCAGACTAGGGCAACGCCTAAGACTTCTACGCCATGTGGGACGTGCCAGAACGGTGTTCGTGAACGTGCGCGAGTGCTGAGGAAATTAAGACTCTCCAAAAGAGAGTGCAGTGCGTTTCCCTACGCTCGGCATGCACAGAGGGGCTCTAAAGGGCTACGGGACTGGATGTTGCTTAGCAGACCCAGGTGCGCCTGGGGCTACTCAGTGTTCCTGCCGGCAACAGGGTGCCCACGCTAGCCTCCTATGTGTCCAGAAAACTGTGCTGCCGTTAAAGGTACGCAGAGCACAGGCCCCCGGCTCATGCAAACTGCTGCACGCCTCCGCTTCAGCACGGCAAATCAGGGCCTTACTTCCAGGCATGTGTTTCTGCTGGGTGTGCCGTCATCGACACCGCATAGCAAGATGCTGACTTTCTCCTCGAGCAGAGTGACTGCAGGTACGAGGGCCTCGAAGCATTCAAAGCAGAGTGTTATCACATGGCAGCTCACACAAGGGCCATGACAAAGTCTTCCTGGGCACTTCGGACTCAGCAGCAATGTTGTCCTGAGGCCGGTCGAGGTCTCTGGAAATGTAGCTCTCCTCAAGGAACGTACAGTGTGTTGCCCGTCTCTAGGCACGCACAGACGGCCTCCGAGGGATCAACAAATGGGACTGGAAGTTTCGCAGCCGGCACACAGGGGTCTGGAGGTACTCAGTGAACTTGGAGGGGAAATGATG